>NC_142165.1:78260001-78560001 GCF_029865625.1 Vigna umbellata | reverse complement strand
AATCGATTATGGTTAAGCAATAATCGATTATCACAAGTCATACTTGAATAATCGATTATCACTTCATATAATCGATTATCACTTTTTTAAAAACTCTGTAATGGACTTGAATAATCGATATCACTTACAATAATCGATTATTCATGGCAGTTGGGAGCTGACCTTTGGCATTCAGTGTACTTGGCTATATAATTTGATTTGGAGAAATCAGAAGAGAACGTTTTTGAACTGAGAAAGCTTAGAACACTGTGTGTCAGAGGAACGTTCTTAGAGAGCTTTTTGTTCATTGTTCCCTTGCTTGGTCTTGTGAAAGGAGAGGCTCGCGTATCGTGTGTCGATAGTCGGAGCAGACTCTCTTCAAGTTAGCAAGGTACTCTGCCTGGTCTTGTGTAAGGAGAAGCTTGCGAATCGTTGGTCGATTGCCGGAGCGGTTCTCTTCAAGTTGGTAGAGTAGTTCTTTTCGTTTTATTCCTGTTCATTTGATTGTAATCTGTTAAACCATTTTTAGTGGAACTGTTAATCACTATTTATAGTGATTAACGACTGGACGTAGATTCTGTTGAATCGAACCAGGATAAAAATATCTGTGTGATTTTTCTATTCCTACACTCATATTATTTTACGTATATCAACTGTTTGATTAATTTTCTGAAAGAAAATTATTTTTACTAAAAGGACCAAATTATTTTTAATTGTGATCGAACACGCTTTCCGCTCTCTGAGTTTTAATTCTGCGCTATACTCTTTGAAAAATACCCCCTCCGATACCAACAATTGGTATCAGAGCTTGCTTTGATAGTTTTTCAAAAAAAAATTTATTTGCAAAAATGGCCGGTCACAATCAAAACCATGTATATGCTGAGGGTGCTTCCATTAACAGACCTCCATTGTTTACTGGTGATAACTATGCTTTTTGGAAAGTGAGAATGGAGATTTTTATGGGGTCTGTTGATAGAGGTATCTGGGAAGCTGTACAAAATGGCCCTTATATTCCTATGAATACTGTTGATGGTGTAGAGACTGAAAAACCTTATTTTAATTGGACTGCTGAAGAAAATAGACGAGCTCAGTTTGATATTAAAGCTCGCAATATAATTTCATCTGCTGTTGTACTTGATGAATTTTATAGAATTTCAGTGTGTAAGACAGCACAGGAAATGTGGGAAGTCCTCAGAGTCACTCATGAAGGAACAGAGGACGTGAAGCGCGCTAGGAAGAACACTCTCATTCAGGAATATGAGATGTTTAGAATGCAACCTGGAGAAACGATCTCTGACGTTCAAAAACGATTCACTCATATTGTGAATCATTTAACAGGGTTGGGTAAGACTTTTGATACTGATGAACTTAATGTGAAAATTCTGAAATCTCTGACAGGACTTGGCAACCAAAGGTGACTGCCATCTCGGAATCTCAAAATCTTACTCAGATGTCAATGCCAATCTTGTTTGGAAAGCTCCGTGAGCATGAACTTGAGCTGAGGAGATTGACTGCTGAAGAGGATCAAGGCAAAAGGAAAACTCTAGCTTTCAAGTCTGAAATATCTAAAGGAAAAAGCTCTAAGAGGATCGAAGAAGATGATTCTGATGATGAAGAAAACATGAGCTTGATGATAAAGAAATTTGCAAAGTTCATGAAAGCAAAGGGAAAGGACAAGTTTCACAAAGATAGGAAAGAAAGTCCAGAATCTCCATCAAACGTAAAGTGCTTCGGTTGTGGAGAAAGAGGGCACGTAAAATCTGAGTGTCCAAAAAGCAAGAAAAGTGAAGACAAGAAGGAAAGAAAATTTCAAAGGAAAAAGAAAGCATACATAGCTTGGGAAGACAATGCATCTAGCTCAACAAGCTCAAGTGATTCAGATGAAGAAGCCAATATTTGTCTAATGGCTGACTCAGAAGATACTGGAAGCCAAGTAAGTGATTCCAGCTTTGAATCTAGTGAATTAGACATGCAAAAGGCCTTCTGTGAATTGTTGATTGAATCTGAAAAACTTGATGTTGCACATAAAAAACTTAAGAAAGAGCACAATGAATTAAAATTGAATTATGAAAAGTTGCTTGATGATGAAGTTGTCTTAAGAAATAAAGTTAGTTCTTTAGAAACAAAATTATCTGATGCAAATGCTACTGTTGAACCTGTTGAATGCTTGTCTTGTAAGAATCATATGTTTGATATTGATATACTTGAAAACTTACTTGCAAAGGAAACCAAGAATAATTCACATGCTAAGATAAACCTTAAGAAAAGCAATGTTGAAAATAGAAATATGCATCAAATAAATAAGTCCAAAGTAAGAAGAACTCGTAGAGTTTGGGTTGAAAAAGGGACTTTTGTTAAAAACAAAGTAAGCAATGCTTGTTGTTTTTACTGTATGAAGCATGGACACACATCAAACAAATGCAACATTAAACATTTTGGTGTTCCAAATGGTAAATATGCATGGGTTAAAGTTGTAAAATGATTTATACTTGCATGAACTAACCTCAAGGACCCATAATTAGATTGGGGACCTAAAACTCTTGCTAATTTGTTTTGTAGGAATCTACTAAGTCAAAGAAGTCATTGTGGTATCTTGACAGTGGTTGCTCAAGACACATGACTGGTGACAAGAAAAGATTCATCTCTTTTGAGAAGAAGAAGCAAGGATTTGTAACGTATGGGGATAACAATAAAGGCAGAATAATGGGTACTGGAAACATTGGAGGAGGAAACACTTTGACAATAAAAGACGTCTTATACGTTGAAGGCCTCAAACATAATTCTAAGCATAAGCCAACTATGCGACAAAGGTTTCAAGGTAACTTTTGAGAGTGACAAATGTACTGTTTATTTTAAAAATTCTGCTGAAATTGCTTTGCAAGGTGTTAGGCATAATAACATATATTTGATTGATATTGAGAGTGAATCTAGTCATAGTATAACATGCTTAGTTGCTAAAGAAGAAAATCCATGGCTATGGCACAAAAGAGCTGCACATATTCACATGCAACACTTAAATAAATTAATCTCTAAGGATCTTGTGATTGGTTTGCCTAAACTAAAATTTGAGAAAGATAAACTTTGTTCTGCATGTCAAAAGGGTAAACAAACCAAATCTTCATTTCATCTAAAAGCATGATTTCAACATCAAAACCTTTAGAACTTTTGCATATGGACTTGTTTGGTCCATCTAGAATTAAAAGTTTTGGTGGAAACTACTATGCTCTTGTAATTGTTGATGATTACTCTAGATTTACTTGGACTTCTTTTTAACTCTGAAAAGTGAAGCTTTCAAAGCATTTAAAACTTTTGCTAAACGTATTCAAAATGAAAAAGATTTGAAAATCAAAACTTTGAGAAGTGATCATGGTGGTGAATTTGAAAATGAATCGTTTGGAAAATTTTGTGAAGAATTTGGCATTGCACATAATTTTTCTGCACCTAGAACTCCCCAACAGAATGGTGTTGTTGAAAGGAAAAATAGATCATTAGAAGAATTAGCTAGAACACTTATGAATGAATCTAATGTGCCAAAATACTTTTGGGCTGATGCAGTAAGTACTGCTTGTTATGTGTTAAATAGGATGCTTATTAGGCCAATTCTAAAATTAACTCCATATGAACTGTTGAATGGTAGAAAACCAAATATATCTCATTTGAAAATTTTTGGATGCAAATGCTTTGTCTTAAATAATGGAAAAGATAATCTTGGAAAATTTGATGCAAAATCTGATGAAGCAATTTTTCTAGGATATTCTTTGACTAGCAAAGCTTATAGAGTGTTCAATAGAAGAACACTGATAATTGAAGAATCAATGCATGTTGTCTTTGATGAGATTGTAGACCTTGAGGTAAATCCTCTTGAGTCAAATAGACCCATTGCAGGTGATGAGGATTACTTAAAAGAAGCCCTTGAGGAGATGTATCTAAATGAAAATTATCCTCCGGAGCTTCAAGAAACACCCCAAGTCGTTGATTCCAAAAGCTATCAACAACCAAGAGGACTATCTTTGGACAACATCATAGGAGATATATCAAAAGGGGTAACTACTAGACATAATTTAAATAATTTTTGTCTAACTGTTGCTTTTGTGTCTCAGGTAGAACCTAAAAATATAAAGGAAGCTCTTCAAGATGACAAGTGGTGCATTGCTATGCAAGAAGAGCTAAATCAATTTGAAAGGAATGAAGTTTGGGAACTTATTCCAAAACAAGAAGAATTCCAAGTCATAGGAACAAAATGGGTATTCAGGAACAAGCTTGATGAGGATGGAAACATCACAAAGAATAAAGCAAGGCTAGTTGCTAAGGGATACTGTCAAGAGGAAGGTATAGATTATGATGAAACGTATGCACCGGTAGCCAGGTTAGAAGCAATTAGATTATTACTTGCATATGCATCTTTGATGAAATTTAAACTATATCAAATGGATGTAAAAAGTGCTTTCTTAAATGGTTTTATAAAAGAAGAAGTGTATGTTAGTCAACCTCCTGGCTTTGAAGATTTTAAATTCCTGATCATGTTTACAAGTTGAAAAAGGCCCTTTATGGTCTTAAACAAGCACCTAGGTCTTGGTATGAAAGACTTAGTACCTTTTTAATTGAAAATGAATTTTCTAGAGGAAAGGTTGATTCAACCTTATTCATTAAGAAAGTAGGAAAACACATTTTAATCGTGCAAGTTTATGTAGATGATATCATTTTTGGGTCAACTGATGATTCTTTGTGTGAAGAGTTTGCAAAAATAATGCAAGGTGAATTTGAGATGTCTATGATGGGTGAGTTAAACTTTTTCTTAGGACTACAGATAAAACAAATGAATGGTGGAACATTCATCTCCCAAACTAAATACTGTAGAGAAATTCTTAGAAAATTTGGTATGGATAGCTGCAAGGAAGCTAGTACACCCATGGGTACTTCATGTTATTTAGATAAGGATGAAATTGGAAAAGGAGTGAATGAAACCATGTTTAGAGGCATGATAGGATCCTTGCTATACTTAACTGCTAGTAGACCAGATATTATGCAGAGTGTTTGTTTGTGCTAGATACCAAGCCAATCCTAAAGAATCTCATTTGACTGCAGTTAAGAGAATTCTAAAATATCTTAAGGGAACTACTTCATTTGGACTTTGGTATCCCTCTGATGCCTCACCTAGTTTAATAGGATACTCTGATGCAGATTATGGTGGCTGTAAAATTGATAGAAAAAGTACTAGTGGAACCTGTCATTTCTTGGGATGTTCTTTAGTGTCATGGCACTCAAAGAAACAAGCATGTGTAGCTTTGTCTACCACCGAAGCTGAATATATTGCAGCTGGAAACTGTTGTGCCAAATTTTGTGGATGAAACAACAATTGGAAGACTTTGATATCTTCCTTGACAAAATTCCTCTAAAATGTGACAATACTAGTGCGATAAATTTGACCAAGAACCCCATAATGCATTCAAGAACTAAGCATATAGAAATTAGGCACCATTTCTTAAGAGATCATATTCAAAAGGGGGATTGTCAAATTGAATATGTTGATACCTTACATCAATTAGCTGATATCTTTACCAAGGCTCTACCTAAAGATAGATTTTTTGAGCTTAGAAGAGAGTTAGGAGTGTTAGACATATCTTAGAATCAAAATCTATGCAAATTTTTGCATTTTTCGTAAACTTAACGCTTCATAATCGATTATCACTAAGTTATAATCGATTATTCATGCATAAAATTCAATTCTGGAAAATCTTGAGCAGATAATCGATTATCATTATGCATAATCGATTATCATGCAATTCTGGGCAGTAATTATTGAACTGATAATCGATTATCACGAGCCATAATCGATTATCGCGCTGACAGTTTCAAAAATAGAGCCGTTGGAGCATCCCATAACGGCTATAAACGGCCATAAATGGCTAGTTTTTCCATTTTTCTTATAAATAGCCCCCCATAATCGATTATTAGACACTCCTTTGCACCCAAATACTGCTGAAATCAAATCTAGAGCTCAAATCTTCTTCATTTCTCTTCACCTTCTCAAAATCTCATTTTCCCATTCTTCCTCCATGGCTGACTCAAGAAGGCACCGTCGCAGAACAGCTGGAGCCTCCTCTTCTTCTCAACCACGTCTTGCAAACATAGATGGATGGATTTCAGATCAAGGGAAACATGCAGACTTTGTTAATTCTTGGCAAGAAAGGAAGATCATGGCGGTAAAGTTTATTCGTCTTGACTTTTTCCGCTTCTATGGCTTTCAATTTCCAAACACTTTTGCTGAGCAGGGGTTAACGCATCTGTTAGAACAAAAAGGATGCATTTATCCTGATCTTATAAGAGTCTTCTACTTCAACTTGCGCTATCGAGATGGGATAATATCTACTAAGGTCAAGGGAGTACGCATCATTTTAGATGATGACGTATGGACCAATGTTGCTCAACTTCCCATCTGGGATGATGCTGTCAAAGTCCATTTAGGACTTGAAGATTTCAACAGGATGATGACTTTTCAATCCTTCCTGCGTCATCCTGAACGGCAAACCATAGAAGGCAATTACTGGTTGGAGGTTTTAAAGTTGAAGAAAGGATGATCCACTACTTGATTGTCTGGATTTTATGTCCTAGAGCAACCAACCATGCTCAATGCTCTGAGCAGGATTTACTTCTGTTGTATGGGATTCTAAATCACATACACATCGACTGGCCTGCTCTCATTGCTGACACAATGGTAAAAGCCAAGAAATCCCATTCATATCAATTTCCCTATGCTCTTCTTATTTCTAGGATTTTAGAATTCAAAGGTGTACCTGTTGAAGGAGAACTCGTTCAAACTATTGAAGCTGTGGGATCAGAAATTGGAGATACTACCTTTCGTCAAATGGGATTCATTACTAGAGGCAGAGTCCTTATTCACAAAGATGATGACCATCCTGATGTAGATGAAGATGATGACATGGACACTCATATGGCTGACCCAGTAAGTGCTGCTGCTCCGTCTGATGCTGGACCATCCAACATACCCTCCTCTTCCTCAACTTCTATGGAAGAACATTTTGCAAGGTTATCTAAACAGTTGGAGGATATGAGTCTTGCACAAAAGACTCACTTTGAGGAGATTTATGAGTGGCAGCGATCTGTTGATGAGTACATGGTTGATCAATTTCTTGATCTTGATGTTCGCCTATCTAACATCGAGGGTCATCTTAATATCCACCTCCTGAACGTTCTCCTAGTCCTGAATTCTAGGTTTTAGGCCTCTAAGTTTGATTGTTATGTTATTTTCTTTATGGTATTTAGTTTCTTAATCTTTATGAATTTCATGTAATTCCTTTCTGTTCTTAATATAATGAGCTTTTATTTTGTGCATATATTCCATTTTTGAGGGGGAGCTCATATTAAGGGGGAGGTTATTACATTATTCTTTTTGCTTATGATCAAAAAGGGGGAGAAGAAATATAAGGGGAGGATTAAAAAAAAAATAGTTTTTAATTGTACAGGTACTGCTAACTCTGTGGTTGTCCATTAGTTTATATATGTTGCAGGTAAACCTGAGTTGCTTTTAAAAAGAGAGTTTTTGATCATCATCAAAAAGGGGGAGATTGTTACCAATAAGGAGTATTGGTAAAACCTGAAGATGTGTTTTGATGATGCTGCAACTTATAGATTTTGGATGTAGTAGGAAAATATTTAAAAAAAGCAACTTGTAGATTTTGAATGTAGTAGGAAAATGTTAAACATTGTAATTTTTACTAGTATAATCGATTATGGTTAAGCAATAATCGATTATCACAAGTCATACTTGAATAATCGATTATCACTTCATATAATCGATTATCACTTTTTTGAAAACTCTGTAATGGACTTGAATAATCGATTATCACTTACAATAATCGATTATTCATGGCAGTTGGGAGCTGACCTTTGGCATTCAGTGTACTTGGCTATATAATTTGATTTGGAGAAATCAGAAGGTAACGTTTTTTGAACTGAGAAAGCTTAGAACACTGTGTGTCAGAGGAACGTTCTTAGAGAGCTTTTTGTTCATTGTTCCCTTGCTTGGTCTTGTGAAAGGAGAGGCTCGCGTATCGTGTGTCGATAGTCGGAGCAGACTCTCTTCAAGTTAGCAAGGTACTCTGCCTGGTCTTGTAAGGAGAAGCTTGCGAATCGTTGGTCGATTGCCGGAGCGGTTCTCTTCAAGTTGGTAGAGTGGTTCTTTTCGTTTTATTCCTGTTCATTTGATTGTAATCTGTTAAACCATTTTTAGTGGAACTGTTAATCACTATTTATAGTGATTAACGACTGGACGTAGATTCTGTTGAATCGAACCAGGATAAAAATATCTGTGTGATTTTTCTATTCCCTACACTCATATTATTTTACGTATATCAACTGTTTGATTAATTTTCTGAAAGAAAATTATTTTTACTAAAAGGACCAAATTATTTTTAATTGTGATCGAACACGCTTTCCGCTCTCTGAGTTTTAATTCCGCTGCGCTATACTCTTCGAAAAATACCCCCTCCGATACCAACAAAATGAAGAACTTCAAGGATGCAATTTCTTTAAATGACTTAATGAAGATTATGTAGATGATGTTGCTAGTACTATTGGTAGGCAAAGGAGGAAGATTAATAGCCTGGAGAAATGTGTTAGGGATTGTCAGAAAAGGGAGAAGATGTTAATATCAATGATATGTTTTCTGGGATTCATTAACATCATTGTTGTATGTATTTTGTTTAAAAGTCCATGATGTGTTCTATTAGATAGTTTATGTGAAGAGTACTTTGGGCAAATTGTAATATGATGTTTTGAAATGAAGATGAAATTTGAATTCAAGCATATGAAATTATGGTTTCAATTTACATTTTGTTTGATATATACAACATAAAATGAGGAAGTGGTGTGTAACTGCCAATAAAATGAGGAAGTGGCTTCTGTAATCCAAAAAGAGAGTTCTGTATAAGAAGGGACTTTTTAGACAAGAAGAAGTATATGTGCATTCTTTTAATCCAAAAAGAGAGTTGTGTAACAGAGGTATTACACACTGTCAGTGTTTGTAATATAATTGAAGAACAAATCCACTGTCAATGTTTGTAATATACAGGACTCTGTTGAACTTCATAATGCACATCCATTCATAATGACATCATAATCGAAAGAGAAGTTGTGATGACAATATAATGAGAAATTGGACTTGTGAAATGCACATCCAAAAGAAAATCTGTCATTGAAATTCATATTATAATCATCCAAACACCATTCATAATTACATCATAATGAAAACAAAATTTGTCATTGAAATTACAAAGTGGACTTCAAATGCACGTCTGACAGTTTACAAAATACATGTCAAGGTTTACAAAATAGCCATCACTTAAGCTAAACATACTTAACCTAAACATACTGTCAGTCCTAAATCACTTTTAAACTTGTGTTGTAGATGGCTGAGTTTGTTCCAAAACGCATTGAGTAAGCTGACTTGGTCCAGTAGTTGGCTGACTTTGTTCAGCTTGTGTTTCAGGTTGCTCAGTTGATTGATATTGACTTTGGTTTGCTGGAGGAGCTTGTAGACAACTATTTCTTTTATGACCAAGCTGTCTACATATGGAACATCTCTTACGAGTTCCATTTTGCTTGAGTTGTGTGTCATCCTTCTTTAGCTCCCAAGCCTCTAGCCTTCTCTTCTTTTTTGGTCTACCAGGCAACACTCTTTATGTTGGAGGCAAAACATCAGGTTGAGAAGTCTTTTCCCATAGCTGAGGACCATTGACAGGGTAGATGATTGGAATATATGTTTCTTGGTAGGTTGACTTTGTAAACCAATGTGGGACGTAGTCTTCTCCATTGATGTTGATAAATGTCATGGCAGCTAGTGCATGACAGCATGGGATGGCTGTTAAAGTCCACTTTCTGCAACTGCATTCCAGTTTATCTATGTCAACCACATACTTGTCACTCATCATTGAAATGTGTCTGACCTCAAAAATTTTTTGTCCTGACCAACTGCAATGATTAAAAGACAAATCAGGGTTTATAGTACAAAATTGAATACATAAAGAAGTCAAATGGTAATGTAGTGATGTCAACATACCTAGGTATCCAGTATTTAGTCAAGTGCAATTCCTTGTCAAATCTTTTTTTAATCTTTGGACAAAGACTACCTTCATATGTACTTATTTTGTTTCTATTTGTTGCCCATCTCTTCAAGAGGTACAGACGAATGTCTTCCATCATTGTGATGATGGGTTTACCTCTTGCATGTAATATTACACTATTAAATGCTTCGGACATATTATTCACTAAGGTGTCACAAACAACATTACTTGTAAACCTTGACCGTGACCAAAATCTACTTACACAAATAAGAAGTGCAAAATATCAGCTAAGAAAACAAAGAACAATTAATAGGAACAATGAATTTTAAAGGCATGTGGATTGACATACCTTGGTGGAATGGCTAATANTCCTTTTTTTCTATTTACCAGGATAGCATGTTATAGATTATATATACATTTCGGAAAATCAGATTTTGTTTTTAAATGAAAAGGTATGTTGGAATTGGTTTCTTGGAAAGTGAATTTTGACTTTTATTTTTAATGTTTTTGACGAAGAGGAATGTTGGAATTTAGTTTTTGGGAATTGAATTCTGAGTTTGTTTTTCATATTTTGACAAAAAGGTAGGTTAGACTTTGGTTTTCGAGAAATCAAATTCTGAGTGTATTTTCAGTTATTTTTATGAAAATGTATGTTGGAATTCGGTTTTCGGTAAATTGAGATTTGACTATTGCTTTTAGTGAATTTTGAGAAGACGTATAGGTTGGAATTTGGATCTCGGAAATCCGAGTTTTGACTATTGTTTTCGGATTTTAGTGTCAAGGAAGGTTTGAAATTGGTTACCAGAATTTTGACTTTTGTTAGCAGTGATTTTTTTATTAAAGGAAGTCAGTTCAAGGTAATTCCATTTTAGAGATAATTTTTTATTTATCTTTTATTTTATTGAAATGAAGAGGTCGAAGGAAAAATTATTTTTTTGTTCTGTAATATAAATATAATTTTTAGGATCGCGATATTCCAACAACGCCAATTTGACAAAGATTTGACAACGCCACATGTCAAGTTTTAATTGGTCGAATTTGAATGTTTTTTTTAATTTAAAATCTGATTTGGAATGGGATGAAGTTTGGATTCCGAAACTGCCCTCTTCGTTTTCGAACTCTATCTTCTCTCCTTATCACTGTCTTCTCTCTCCATTTTAGGGATTTGAATTTCATTTCAACTTCTCTCTTCGTAGCAGTGTTCTCCCTCCTCCATTTTTGCAGTTGTTTGTTCGTCATCATTGAAAGACCAAGTTAAGGTGTTTCTGGGTTGAGAGGTGAGTTCCTGCACCATTGACAAAGAACTGATGTTGTTGTAATCGATTACAGGGAGCTGGTAATCGCTTACCAGTAGAAAAATCTCCTTTTGTACCGAAAGTTGAAGAGTGCTACCCAGACGTGGCTTAAGCACTCCCCAGGAATATTTTGGATTCGTTATGACTGTCTTTTGAAGGTTTTATGGATGGATCATTAATGGAACACTTCAAGTTGGAATATTTCAATATTAAACAAATATAAAAGAAATAATGAAGGGTATTGAGTAATGAAAAATTATAACAATATTAAAAAGCACATACATTAATAAAAAAACGTAATGACATTTCACGAAACAACAAGTTTTGAAATGAAAAGATACATAACAGTATACAATGAAATGTAATCTAAGAAGATGGTTGTCGATCAAATTGATTGCAGAAGTTAATAACTTCTTCCTCTACGAGTTGTGCAAAAATTGTCATGAACTTGAACTACCTTGGTTCAAACACCTATAGGTGGTTTTCTCCAATTGAGGTGAGGTGCATAACCCATGCTGTCAACTTTGACCTTTGCTTAACGTTTTATATATTTCTACCACCTATAACCTTTGCTGGTTGTTTTGCTCATAACTTTCTCCACCGAACTCCAAATGCGTTGATTCTTGTTTTGTTGGAAAGCTCTTTGAGTCTAGATTCCAACAAAACAAGAATCAAGTCATTTGGAGTTCGGTGGAGAAAGTTAAGAATAAAACAAGTAGCAAAGTTCAGAAAAACAGAGTTGGGGAGCAGTGTTCATCTAGATGGGGAGTACAGTTGAAGTTTTTGTACAAATTACCCTTTTTCCTCTGGTAATCGATTACAAGACCCCTGTAATCGATTACAAGAGGAAAAAGGGTAATTTGTATCGAAACTTCAACTGTATTCCCCAGCTAGATGAACACTGCTCCCCATTCTCTATTTTTGTTGAATTTTTCCTTTTTTGAGATGGGTGAGTGAGTTCAATGTTATTCGGTGAGCTCTCTGCACCAATAATGAGGTTAGGTCATTGATTTCTTCAAATAAAAATGTTCATTTAGGTGGTTTTCTCCAATTGAGGTGATGTGCATAACCCATGCTGTCAACTTTGACCTTTACTGACTATTTTAATCATAACTTTTTCCACAGACCTCCAAATGATGTGATTCTTTTTTTATTAGAAATTAGACTCAAATATCTTTCCAATGACTACTAATTTATAATTTTTGGACACCTGAGTAGGTGCAGTTAATTCCTTAAAGTTAACGTTTTATATATTTCTACCACCTCTGACTTTTGCTGGTTGTTTTCCTCAAAATTTTCTCCACCGAACTCCAAATGAGTTGATTCTTGTTTTGTTGGAAAGATCTTTGAGTCTAGATTCCAACAAAACAAGAATCAAGTCATTTGGAGTTCGGTGGAGAAATTTAAGAACAAAACAAGTAGCAAAGGTCAGAAAAACAGAGTTGGGGAGCAATGTTCATCTAGCTCGGGAGTACAGTTGAAGTTTCTGTACAAATTATGCTTTTTCCTCTGCTAATCGATTACAAGACCCCTGTAATCGATTACCAAAAGAAAATGGGTATTTTGTACAGAAACTTCAACTGTACTCCCTAGCTAGATGAACACTACTCCCCATTCTCTATTTTTGTTGAATTTTTCATTTTTTGAGATGGGTGAGTGAGTTAAACGTTATTGGGTGTGCTCCCTGCACCAGTGGAAAAATCCCCTTTTGTACCAAAAGTTAAGGAGTGCTACCCAGACATGGCTGAAGCACTCCCCAACAGTCCTGACGATTGTGTTTTCAAGTTTTTATGGATTGATCCCCCTGTTGGCCATGGTTTAAGGTGTCCATAACAAGCAATTTCGAGTTTGGTGAGACCTATGTGGATGGAAGACCCACGAAGGTTGTTTATAGGTTGAGAAGTGACGTTCTGCACCATTGTTTATAGGTTGTTTATACGAAAAAACAATACCTTTGGAGAAATGATGCCAACAAAACCACTCGCTAACCAAAGAGGAAGGAACAATGCACCTAAGCGACGAAGGAACAACGGTGTCAGCGGAAAAACGAGAGCTTTGGAGAAATGGCGCACAGAAAGCACTTCAATGGCGGAGAGAGAGAGAGAGACGACTTCCTCCAAAGACACTGGTGGACCCAAGCGACGGACGAACAACGGTGGACAGAGACACTACTTCAATGACGGAGAGAGTTTCAAAGGAAGGAACTTCAATGACGGAGATAGAATTTTGAAGGATCTTTCGGTGAAGGGGGAGAGAAAGTTTCGAAAAGATAGAGAGAGAGTTTCGAAAATGAGGAAAGAGACTTTTGCAGGGTTTCTGAAAAGCGCCAAAAAGTTTCTGAAAATTATTCCAAAAATGCCCTCCAAAACAAAATGAATCTTTAAACAAAATTTAATAAAAACAACCAATGACAGTGAGACACGTGTTGTTGTCAAATTGTTGTCAAAAATCTGTTGTTGAAGAAACGTTTTCCTAATTTTTATTCTGTGAATGAAAGTTGAGATGTGGAACCTATAATGTCAGAATTATTAGAATAATATTTTTTTGTATGGCATGAGGTTTGATAGTATGACCAGTTTCATGGGTGTGCTCGTTTTCAGAAGTTAATCTTAATCCTAATTCTAGATGATTTTAATCGATCTTATGTGTTGGCCTTAGTATGGTGGTCAATATTTTTTATGTTTTCTCTTTTCGTGAAAAGACATTGTATATATGAAAGAGATAAGTAAATTTCTTGTCTTCTTCAAGACTGAGTTAATTGTTTAGGCTTGATTTGTTGTTAAATGACCTTATCTTTTGCCTTCATCATACATTGCCAAAGACAACTTCAATGATTGTATTTCCTCTGGGCTGTTCAGAAAGAGATGTGTTGGTAAATCTGGTTATTTTCTTCATTGAAACAAGTTCCAACCACAAAGGTTTGCTTGCACATGAAAGTCGCTTTAGCAAGAAAGGAGGGAATCTCTTCAAGGGTTGACAATTATGACATATGATGTGATAGACGAAGGTTGGTTGAAGTGGAAGAAAGCCAAGGCTAGCAATCACTCGGGTAATGGGAAACCGTAGATTAGAAAAAGGAAGGATGTAAGCATGCCTCTACAAGTGATAGATCTACCCAAAGTGGGTCAATCATTCGTCTCAGCATTACCTTTACACCTACGCATTCAGAGTAAGCAACCAAAAATCTACTAAAGAGTAGCAAACCAGTAACGGTTTCAAGCAGGAGTTCTTATGTCGAGTTTTCAGTAGCTTTCGAAGCGAGGATTGAGACATTAAATGAAGAAAGATTCTATTATGGGGAAGCAACTTCTACTCAAGCACGGAGGAAGACATCTTCCGAAAAGTAGGGGATGGGGATAAGCAAGGTTCGGTGTAGTTGAGGAAAGAGAGTGATGGCTTTTATAGGATAAATAGTAGTGAGCCAAGAAAGTTGAAAGCTGGGATATCCACCAGGTTTTTAGGGATATTTGGCAAAGGATTTCACTGCAGAGATTTGGTGGTAGGCCCACATCAATGTATACAAATCTACAACCTATTCACAGGAAAGGTCATTGTAGATCTTCCTAGGTGAGGTATAGTAGCTAGTTTTTTTAGCCAGAAATTTGAATTAGAATTCGAAAGAATAAAGCCAAAATCCTTTTCAATGAAAAAGGTGTAAGTTCACATAGAAGGTGTGGTTGATTCCATTTTACGGGAAATCCCATCTGATGTATTATAAGCAATTCCATCATATAAGGTTTTAAACCCTGACCTAAGAATCTTGAGAATACTATATGGGATAGGTGAACTTGAACCGAAGTGAGTGAAGCTCTTGTCATTAAGAAGCGAATGTCCTAAGGTCGTATCACTGGTAGAACTATTCTAGTGAATGCAATGCAGCGGGGCTCAGGGATTCAGTTATCTCAATCATCGACATTGAAGTGAAATGACAACTGTCAAATTTGATTTAACGTGTCCGCCCCAGATCGCACAATAACAACTTTGTCTGCCCAACCTAGCGTGAGAAGGGTCCGTGGTGACGATGCGTAAGTAGGTAAGACGTATATTAAAGTTTTTTCAGCTCTCCTCTACCAGTTGGGAAGGCATCTTACCTTACTCGGGTAGCTAAAACCACAAGTGGTAATTGAGAATGGTTCTATCTACCTGTCCACTATGAATCACAAAATCTTGTCGATGTCCAAAGCTCCAAGTAAGAACCAACAAACAACTTACTTACCTAATTTCTATGTTTCCAAAATCCCTCCTAGTCATTTATTACTTAATGGTTTCATAAATAGGTGTTTAAGCGAATAGTCTACTTTATTCAGTTCCATTAGGAATTTCGGGAAAAGTCAAAGAAGACAGCCAAGAATGAAAGAAAGAGGTTTCTGCGCTGTGGCATTTTATAGTGTAGGAGGCAGTTGGTATAGTTTTTAGGTGGGCGCTTTGGTTCCAATAATTGTAGTTTTGAGACTTTCGTTTCTCATTCTTCTCAATCTCCCAGCACTCGGAGACATAACAAGGCCTTACTTTAGCCCTTCAACCGGTAGAAGTAGGTATATAATATGCCTCGGATAATGATGTATTTAGTGCAGCCAATAGTCAATAATAATAGGATTCGACCATGTAGTGGTAAAATCTTGGGTTGATACACCAGAAAACCAGCTTACATGAGCAAGGAAACAGATAACTCGATGGAGAAGTAGGCGACCTGAGTAAAATTGTAGTTATCCTTCCTGTTGGAAAGTCTCTAAGGTTGAAAGCCAAGGATGGGAATATGGTTGACCCAAAATTTACACAATAAAGACGACCTAACTTCATCACCAAAGGAAGAGCTTTGCCCATTCGAAGTATCAAGATTCGGCTACCAAAGTAAGAAAGATTTTGAATAACAAAGAAGAGAGCGGTCTACAAGAGTAAGCAAATGGTTAATTCACTCAAGTCTTTCTTGGAAGTAGAAAACCAAAAGATGTTATGCTGCGTACCCCTACCAAAGAACAATGGGTGAGCAAGGGAAACCCTAAGTTTAGAAAGAATAGTAGGTACCAGAGTAGTAGATACCAAAATGATTATTGAGCAGCATTGTGAGAAGTAAGACATTCAGAACCTATTATAGTAAAGGAACCAACCCCAAGAAAACTTGACCAAAAGATAGCCAGGTCCTTCCCTTACTAATGGTAATGCGGGATCAGTTACTTCCGAATAGCTCCATTTGTTGATGAATCCCCTTCTGCTTCCCTTTGTGGCCTATCCCAGACAGTTATCGAAGCTGCTAGCTACCTTCCATTCTTTAATAGCCCGAAGTAGAAAGCCCTTCCAGTACTTATGTGAAACTTGTTCTTGTAAACAACCTATTGATGCAAAAAGAAAATTTCCCATTCCCAAGACGAGATTTGACAGTTGCTTTAGAACTAGAAATAGTAAATGTCGATCATCCTATCATTGTTATCTTATTATATAATGCATTAAACCTACTTGTGATAACGGAGACCTTCGCTATCTCTTGTTTTCCTACCCTCGCCCTTTCTTCCATGTAGAAGTTGATAGTTATATCATATCAGTCCGAGTAAACGAACTAGATAGAAGGAGTCTTATCTAAATAAGAAAGAAAGGAAGAACTGTGAGGAGTCAACTATAGTACGAGAGGACTGGGTTGGGCCAACCTATGGTGTACCAATTGTTATGCCAATAATGGTACTAACTCTTGAGTTTAATTGAATAAGGTCTCTAAATTCCTGTACTATGCTCCCAACAACTGATTCAAGAGGGATGTCCCTTCTTGAACAAGAGTTGTGCATGACATTTCTTATCTGATTATAAGTCAATTCCTTCTATCTTAATGCCATTATACGTTGTTAGTAAGGAAAGGTTCACTTTTGGACCATTTACTAGTATTCCACTTTACTCAATGGGAGCTCATATGGTCTACCTCTATACATAATTATCTTGGAATTAGGTCAATCCAAGCTACTGCTTTGGAATTGTTTTCCCTAATAAAATAGTAGTAGTAGTTACATAGCAGCTTAGTCAACATTTTCCAAACACTTTGAAAGTTTCAACGATTTTCAAAAACCGTTGAATTCAACTGTTTTCATGTTCAGCCCTCACCCTCACTAATTTTCGAGATCCGTGCACAATTCAAACAACCAATATTCTATATAAATCTAAAACTAAAACAAATATAAACCACAATCTTAAACCAAAATGTAAATACCTTGTGCAAAGGAGTTCAATGGTGGAGTGGGTGCCTTCCAGTGTGAAGAACAAAAAACAAAATTGGAGTGGAGATGAAGAAGAAGAAAGGGAATGACAGAAAAATGAGGTGGAGATGAAGAAGGAAAAAGGGAACGACGGCTAGGGTAAGAAGAATGAATATGTGAGTGGGTCTCTCCTTAACGAATTTACCCCTCCTTCCACTTCTCTATTCCTATATTATCCTTGAATAAAATTTTACTTTTATTATTAATACTTTTTAACTTCTATCCACTCCCATCCAATCCCCTACGCATACAGTGACATACAAGCTTTTCTTCCTTTTTAACTGCGTCGACGTACTTGATCAACCCTAAATTAATGTATAAACCTTAAACGGATATAAGCATCTGTCAACGGATGTCAACATCCATTTAAGTAAAAGGGATGTCGACATCCGTTTAAGATAAAACGGATGTCGACATCCGTTTAAGGTAAAAAGACGTCGACATTCCTTTTACGTGTTGACATCCATTGACAATTTTTAATCAAGGAAAAAAAATGACATAAAGTGATAGCTATTAGTTAATTAAAAGATATCGCTGCCGTGGTTCCTCCATCAGGGAGAAGAAAAACCAAAACTACAACTCACTTTCTCTCTCTCATTCTCTGATATATAAATCATCATCTCACTGTGAAAACTCAAAGTTGCGTTTTTTTCTCTCTGTTTGTGTCTCCATTGTTGTGCTTCCTTAACTTTTTCAATTTTTCTGCACACCCATTTGAGTTTTCTAGGAGTATGGCTGTCACTTCTTCAAATTTAGCTTTGACCAATTTTCTATAATCTTGTTTTTTTATTCACCACCGGGCAAGTATTGGTGGTTTCCGTAATTTGATCCAATTCCTTGGAAATCACCATGCACCCTTTACTGCTATTGTTATTTTACCCAAAAAGAAATATTTTTTTCAACCAATATCGATTCCGGGAATCCTCAACAGAAAATGAAAATCAAGATGGAATCTTGGTTTGCTTCTGTTTCTGTTTTTCACTTTATGCATGTGATGTTTGATTAAATGTGGTTCTTTACCCTTTTCTGCAGTGCTTTCCAAGTTTTGAATTTCTATCGTGAATAGGTTGTTCTCTTCATTTTCAATATTTTTACATGCAGTGCCAAGATTTTTACACACCACCGCCACGAACGGAAAGCAAAGGAAGAGTTAGAGTGACAAGAAACGGATCTCATAGAAGAAAGAACGAGTGAGAGAAAGTTGGGGGGAGGGGTGGGGCTGGGAGTGAAAGTGAGAATGATTTAGGGTTTGGTAAATAAAGAAGGTAAAAAGTAAAATGATTAAAAATTATAGAGTAATTTGGTAATTAAAAAATTTGTGTGGAGGTGAAGGGAGAAAGGATGGCGGTGGAGGGAGCAACGCCCTGCGTGTAAATATAAACTACAGTACGCTATATGGGAAAATTAAAATCCGTTTTGTGTCATTACTGAAAAAAATCGCATAAGTAGATTATGGGAAATGTAGTCAGAAACCTTAAAGTTAAAGTTGTTTATGATTGGAATGGATATAGGATCATTCCCCAATTTGTTCTGGCTCTCTAGTTTATGAATTAAATTATTAGAAGATTATGCTCTTAATAAGCTCTAGGAAATGGCTTGAACTAATATGAATGATGGATTTCTAACTCTAAAAGTTGTTAGGAATTTTATTAACGTGAATTTTGAGTCTAATTCCTGGCGTTGTAAAGTCCAGAAGTCATGTATCTTGTGATGAGATCTTTTGTGCTTTGGAAACTTATGTTGGAAAGGTTACTTTTAGATATGTTAACTTTAAAAACAAATCGAATTCATTTATGTTCTCTTTCTTTTTTTATGTTTTAAGTTTTAAGTATAAAGAAAATTCTTAATCTTGGGATTGGTTCAAAATACTTTTAAATGCTTTATAAATTGTATTTATTTTTTATATTTAGGTTTTGTACAAGCTAAAAAGACTCTGATATCCATATATATTCGAGCTAATAAGACTCTTTAAATCTTTAACCATCTTTTATCAATTGCGTACAATGTAATGTGGATGGTGCCACTTAAGAATGTAATGGTTTTTGTTGTTTGTGTGGGTATTTTTTGGAGAGGTAAATGTGAAGACATGGGAGATTTCTCTTCTTATCTTTGGATTGAACTTATGAGTGTTATGTTGGGTATTGGCTACCTTTCGTTAGAGGTTGGGTTATTGTACCACATCTTCTCATTCTGGTGTGTGCAGGAAGGTTGGTGTGTTATTGTAACTCTTCCATGCTTCTTATTGAAAGAGTGGTCGAAAAGAGCCTTGAATTAGCAATTAGCATAGCAGTGTTTATATTTTTTTATGAAAGAAAGTGTTGTGATGTAAACTGAATAATGATTAAATGTCACTTTGTTTGTAGCACATATACTACCACTGATACAAATACTTTATCTTTAAATTCGAGTTCAGTTAGTTTGACTTTTGATATAAGACAACTCGTCTCGACTTTGGTGGAGCTGAATCAGCTCAATATTTGGTCGAGCTCGACTCATATCGATTTTCAGTTGTAGTCGACTTGGGTTGACCTTTGGTATGACAACTTGGCTAGACATTTAGCTCGAGCTGGCTTGACTCGGCCTTTACCCAGACGACTTATCATCACCTTTTACTCAAGTTGGCTCAACTACACCTTTGACTGAGTCGTCTCAACTTAACCTCTAGTACGTGCGAACTTAACTAGACCTTCAACCTTAGTCGACTCAGTTCAATCTTCACCTAGGCGACTCTGTACGACCTTCGGCCCGAGTGACTCTATTCAACCTTTGGTTTTATGAAAAATCGGCTTGAACTTTTGTTTATGCCAAATTGACTCGACATTCGATTTTTGTCAAATTGATATAGATTAACATGACTCAACCTTCATCCTAGATGAGTGACTTTCGACTCAGTCCATTCTACTTAATTATTGGCCTAAACCTAGTCTACTTGACCTTTAGCTTTGACCAAAGGTCAAGTCAATTTAGTCTAGACTCATAATCGAGCTGAATCGGCTCAAGCTAGTTGTTAAGATGATTTGACCCAAGCTGAAAGTCAATATAAATAAACTTTTTGGAAAACTTTTTTCACCATGAGAAATTCTACAACTTTTGGAATTCTAATTTCTTTTTTTTAGTAAATTTTAAATTCTATTATTTTGGTTGTTTCAAATACCGTATTCAAATTCCTCAATTTCAATTTATTTTTAATTTTCCTGACCAAAGAAGTCATTTTATTTCAAAAAAATTTAAATTATCTAAATAAATGAATTAATCTCTTAGATGGGTCATTCAGATATAATATTAAGGTTTTGAAAACACCTTCTTGAACATTCAATATGAAAAAATAAATAAAGAAAAAACCTACAGGGATTTTTATTATATTTTTAATGAGGGTAGTTTGGGAATTACAGGTTTTATGGATGATGCAGGAAGGAAAAGGGGTGCAGGAAGAAGTGCCCAGGTCATGATGATGGGTTGTTATTTTTAGTGATAAATGAGGTGGCTTCATGTATCCATTAATTCTCCCCTGGACCTCTGAATTTTCATAATACCAAGTTTGTTCCTTGTCTCCTTTATGTGAGGCAGCAGCTGCACCTTCCATTTTCTTTCTCTTTTGTTTGAGAAACTTTGTGCCCTTGTTTGAGGTAGGTTACTAATTTGTTTCAATGTTTGTAAACAAAAACAAAAACAGTTCCATTTTAGTAAAACCGTATCACTTTCTACTACATTTAAAAAACAACCTTCCACTTCAAAGTGTGGTGCAGCAACTAACACTAGTACAAAATGTGCTTTTAAACTCGCACAATAGATCTCGGTTTACACCAAACCGCTGTCTATTCAGACACGGTGGCAGTTTTGTAATTAACGAGACCTTATAGGCCTCGGTTCAGACTTGACCAGTGCCAAAAAGGGTTACCACTTCGGTTGTAAAAGCAACCGGTGCCTAATCAGTGGTTTCTGACACGGTTTTTGACGCGGTTAAGAGAAACCCGAGATGAAAAGGGTATACTGCATCGGTTAATAGGAAGGACCGAGGCGTATCAGTTTCTACTGCCTCGCGCCAAGAAGGACCGAGGCATATAACCCCCAAATTGAACGAAACCCTAGCTATCGCTCTCGCCTCCCCTCACTCTCCCCTCCATCACTCTCGCGCCTCCCTTCCCTCACTCTCCCCTCCATCACTCTCGCGCCTCCCTCCCCTCACTCTCCCCTCCATCACTCTCGCGCCTCCCTCCCCTCACTCTCCCTCCCCTCGCTCTCGCCTCCCTCCCCTCTCTCACGCTTTCTTCTTCAACGCAAGGAATCCACGGTGCCGCCTCCCCCGCAGCTTCTCGTCGCCCCTCTGCTGCAAGCTCGGTCCTCCTTCGCGTGCTCTCCCTTCCGCTTCGTGCTCGTCCCTCCGTCGCGTGCTCGCCCCTCCGCCGCGTGCTCGCCCCTCCGCCGCGTGCTCGCTTCTCCGCCGCGTGCTCGCTCCTCAGTCGCGTGCTCGTCCCTCTGTCACGTTTGTTCTGTGTATGTGCAAATTCGCGATTAGGGTTTCCATCTAATTTGGGGATTTTTTCTGCAGGTTTCATGGACGAAATATGAGGAGGTTGTTGGAGATGAAGGAACTCACGATTTGGCTCACGGTGGTGATGGTGGGTTTTGGTGGTTGGATGATTGATGAAGGCATTGCGTGAGGAGGATGAGATTGCTGGTGTGAGGTGTTTTTTGCAGGTTTGTAAATTTTTTATGATGGAAGAAGAAGATGGTGGTTCGCAAATTGGGTGGCGGGGCGATTCTCGCGAAGGACGAAGGTGGTCTACGGTGTTTTGGGTGGTCTGATGTGAGAAAGATGGTGGTGGTCGGCGGGGGGAAACCTTGGCAGTGTGAGAAAGATGGATGGTAGTCGACGGGGGAAACCTTGGCAGCGTGAGAAAGACGGATGGTGGTCGGCGGGGGAAACCTTGGCAGCATGAGAAAGACGGATGGTGGTCGGCGGGGGAAACCTTGGCAGCGTGAGAAAGTCGGATGGTGGTCGGCGAGGGAAACCAGGAAGACCATACTACCTCGGTTCTCCTTGAACCGAGTTGTAATCCTGTCATACTGTCTCGGTTCTCCTTGAACCAAGTTGTAATCCTGTATCGTTTTGCCTCGGTTCATAACCGAGGCATAAAAGCGTAGACTTTTTACCTCGTCTACATACGCTTCGGATCAAGAACCGGTGCCTATAAGCTAAAATAACCGGTGCCATTGTCTTTAACTGTACTAGTGTAAAATTAACTTTGATAAAAGAATATCACCAGATCAATGTCAGCCTTAATGTATGTTTCGAAAAATGAAATGTGGTGGAGGGTAAAGGACTAAAGTTTGAAGTAAGCGTAAGAAAACAAAAATTCAAATTATAAATTGTCAAATTTAATTAATAATTATCTAAATACATATTACTTTATAAGTTTATTTAAACGATTTATCTTATATAAAATTTATATATATATTTTTTTTATAAAACCAATCACCTTAATTAGATTTGAATTAGATATAGATGATATAATATTTTTAGATTATGAAATTTTAAAATCATTGTGTGTCTAGATCATTTCAAGTTATGAGATATTAGGTCAAGTCAGATTCTAGTAAGGTAGTACTAGGTTGACATCATCCAAATTTGAACCAAGTCGGCTTGGGTCAAACTCAAGTCAAGTCGACTTGAGTTTAGGTCAATTGAATCATTAGGGATTAGGTTGAGCTGAATTAGTCCATACTAGGTTGAGATGAGTCAGGACGGGTCCAAACTCATTCAAGTTAAGACAGGTCCATATTTAATCGAGTTATGATAGATCCACAGTCATCTAAGTTAAGGTTGACCCATGTTTAACCAAGTTGGATAGACCCAACTTAGTCCTTCTCTAGTCAATATCAGGTCGAGCTTAACCCCATAAAGACCAGGTTGGCCTTGTCCCCATTAGAAACAGATCAAATCAAAGTCCAAGTTTAGTTTAGTTAACACAAGGTTGAGTTGAGTCAGCTTAGGTTCATATCGAGTTAAGTCCGCATGAACCTAGGCCTAGTTGAGTCAATTCGGATCTAAGTTAGTTAAGTCAATTCAGATCTAAGTTAATTAAGTCAACTTGGATCTAAGTTGAGTTGAGTCAAGTCAAGGCCAATCTAATTTGAGTTAGCCTAGGCCCAAGTCAACTCAGACAAGTTGAGTCGGGTTGACTAGGCCCAAGCTAAGTTGACTCGGGTTTGGTCAAGTTAGCCCCAACCAAGCCAACCAAGGTCAAGTTGTCGACTCAGACCTAGGACAAACTAAGTTTACTTGAGCCTATGTCAAATTGAGTCAACCTATGTTTGGGACCAAGTCGAGCTCAGTTAGTTCAGCTTAAGTCAAGTCAAGTTAGCTTGACATGGAGTAAAGTCAAGTTGAATAAGCCTAGGTGTAGGTAAAGTCGAGACAAACCAAGCATGGGTTGAGTCAAGTTAGCCATGGCCTTAGTCGAGCCAAGTTGACTCGAGCCTTGGTCGAGCTAAGTCAGCCCATGTAAAGTAAAAGTTATTTTCCATTCTTTTGGATTTTGAGATATCATGACTCTCAAAAGTTAAGACTAAGTTCTATTGATAACCTCTATGATCACCGTTTTAATGGCAACAAATAGTAGAAAATATAATTTTAGTTTCAAGGTTATCACTATAAAATCCTTCAAAAGTGATTTAAAAACTTTGAATATCTATTAGACAATGTAGTTTAAGAAGTCCAATCAATCTAACTACTTCATTAAATAACTACTTCATTAAATAACAGGTTTGCAACATGGTATAAATCATCAATCTTATGACATGGAATAAAATGGATCACTCTTCAAAATTTATTCACAACTAGAAAGATTGAATCATGTCTCTCTTTCGGCATTGGAAGGCCAAATACAAAATTTAATGAAAGTTTCATTGGAGACAAACTGATGTTGAGTTTTTCCTTGTCTCTTCTTCATGTAGTTGATTGTTAATTGATAGTGCCTAGTTGGTGTGACTAACACACAACATGTTTAATAGAGACCATTAAATGGACATTGTTCAGTGGACATCATCTAAATTATGAAGCGTCATGTGCTCTTGGTTGTTAATGAATTTCTATTCCAATGAAACAACAATTAGAATAAAAATGAGCAAATGGGCAAAATTTAGACACTAGATTTTTTGGTACTCAAAACTTTAATTGCTAATGTTAGAATAATTTATTAACTCAATATTATTGGTCTCTAAAATAGTTATTATTATAAATAAAAAAATTATAATTAGTAACCAATTACACTTTAAATTAATCACTGATCCATTTTTTTTTTCTAAAATTAGTTCCTATTTAAATAATTTTTTATAGTCTTTAATTTTGGATGATTTGCATTTAGGTTATTTTATATAAAAATTGCATATATAATTATGTTTAATTTATTACTCAAATTCACATTCATTTTCTCAAGATAGTTATGAAAAACTTATTATTGATAAAGACTCATCATAGGACTCATTGGAGGATGTTGAGTTTGATCGCTCAACTATATATGTTAAAGGAATGACCTAAAAAATGCTAATGCTTGGTATCAACACATGCAAAATTAAAACATACTTCTTCTTCTCGTCAATATGATGTGTTTTATATCTGTTAGGTCTATTGATGAAGAGGTTCACTGAAGAGACACAAACACCAATAACAACTCAACCATATAAAGGATTGACACCACTCTCTACCCAAAACCTCACAATAGGTTAATGGATCTTTCACCTTTATATAATATTCTCCTTTCTCATTTTTATCTAATGTGGGACTTGAACTCACACTTGGATACCCAACAATTTTTGTATAAATAAGATAATTTTAATTTAGCAAATAAATTATTAAAAATGTAAGGATGTAAGTTGATTTAGTAATTGGTTTTTTGGAGGTGTTGAAATGAATGCATATATAAAGAAGTTATGAAATGTTGTGTGGAGTACATTAAAGTGGATTCTGTTGCCGAGTTCTAGATACTCCTAAATAATTTTTTCAAAGACTCCTATTAGGATCGAGCATGAGATAAGATTACCCTAATCTGAAATTATGATTGGTTATTTAAACTTGAATATGACTTAAATTCAATCTGAAATAAATAAGACAATTATAAATTATAATTATTTATAATTGTCAAAAATTCATCCTTTAAAAAGATTATTATAACACTGAAATTTTATAAATCAACTTAGATTTCAAACGAGGTGGATGAAATTAAATCATGATGACTTGCATCTCTCATAGTACTAACTTTACCGTATATATTGAAGTGTAAGTTATCAAGCAAAACAAAATCATGTGCTATCTTTGGTCCATCCGTTCATTCTTTATTATAGCTTTTATCCTATACCAGTTAAAACTTTTTTCCAATTACTAAACGTTGGGAAACATAATATAGCTGGTGACATTGTTAAACAAAGAATTTAATGACAATAGTTGTACGGGTAAAATTTAGGATATAATTTTGTATAAGTACTATAATTTTAAAAATAAATTTGTTATTATATAGTATCACTTAACTGTCACACAATAAGAAAATAATTTCTTTAATGAAAACATACTCATAAATAAAGTAAAAATAAAAACACAATAAATTTAAGTGTGTTCAGTACTTCAAAAGCTATATTCATATATTATTACTTAATGTATAATTTTTAGGTTTAATGTCTACGGAGGTCCCTATTTATGCGGATTTGTATAAATTGGGTCTTCGTATTTTGAAAGCTCTCAATCGGGTCCTTATTTTGGTAAAATTGAGTCAATGATGTCCTTGCCGTTAATTGCTGTGGACGGTGTTAATTTTCTTGCATTGTGGCATGCTGAGGTGTCCTTTAATTATGACGTGACATAGGTTAACCAACCAGAACATACCACCTCACGCCTCCTGCCACATCATCTATGACTTATCCACAGAAACCTTAATTTCCAAACCCTAGCTATTATGCGCCGCCACCGCCATCCTCGCCAGCAGTCGTCCCTTCAACCTTCACTGTGAACCTCCATGGTTGTCGCAAGTCCTCTGTCAGTCTTCTCCTTTGTCAATTACAAGCAACCTGCAGAAGATCAAACTACAGAACCCAGAATTGCGCATCTACTTCTCGCACAAGAATCTACTCCATCATCTTCTCCATGGCAGCCACACGAGTCACACATCACAATCGCGATTGAGCCACGTTTAAGTAACCACAAAATCATCACAGACGACGAACCAATTCGCTAGCCACCGTTGTCCGCCACTTCGCCAGCCACGAGCAACCTCTGAAAAACGTGAAAACGAGAACGCTCAAATCACAACAATTAAACCCCCAAATCGTGAACCTCCTTCAGTTCGTTCATCTCTGTGCCATTGATGAAGCTAACCTGCAAACAGAACAATCAAACCCTAAATCACAAAATCCCAAAATTGAGCAAGCAGAGAACGTGAAATTTTCGCATCGCATCTACACCAGTACTGAGAGGCCATTAACCCAAATTTTCAGTCCGAACCCTAACCCAAATATCGCAACAAAACGGAGGGATAATAGGAATAATCCAATCCTCAAATTTGCAGTAGTTTTCATTAGGGACCAACAAATTACCAATCTGATTAAACCCTTTTGAGCGTAGATACGCTCCAGACAGAGAGAAATCTCCTATAAATGTTGGTGCAAGGCACTTAATAACATCTTCTTCAATGCCACTTATAGTTGTAATAACTACATCAACCTGCACATTGCAAAACACATACAAAAAAAAGGAAATTTAATAACTTGACTTGAATTTACTATTTAACCATGATGGTGTGAGAAGCATTGAAGAATACCATTGCAAAGGCTTGAATTAGCCTTCGAACAAGGGAAAGTAACTCACCATGCGATGTTGAACAAGAAACCGAACAATGTGTCTAACACCAGAGGAAATAAGATTAGAAGTGAAACCCAGAAACACTTTACAAGTCACAGATTTTCGGTACTCCAAGTCCCTCTCATGGTCACTGCAATCCTTAGTCACAGCTTCATCAACTAGCCTCCAATCTAGCTTTAACCCAAAAATCACAACTCAATACCTTCTCAATCAGAAAAGGAAGAGGGGAAGGAAGCTTCCTCCTTAACCCGTGAATCAAAACGGAGGGACGAAGAAGAAACGTGCCCTTGTCTCGTCCCGCCACGCCTCCGTCGGACTCTCGTCGCCTCTGTCGTCAACCCACGTATTTTAAAATTTAAAATGATATAAATATCCACATAATAATCTCACATTGTACCACGTCGTAATTAAAGGACACCTCGGCATGCCACATTGCAAGAAAATTAACGTCGTCCACAACAATTAACGACAAGGGCATTATTGACTCAATTTTACCAAAATAGGAACCCGATTGAGAACTTTCAAAATACGAGGACTCAATTGATAGAAATCCGCATAAATAGATACCTCTGAAGACATTAAACCTAATTTTTATGATAAATTTGTAAAATCTTGTGTATTTTTTTTAACGAAAGTTATAAACTCTCATAATATTTAAGTTTTTCTTATATATAAAAAAACTTATTAAGTTGTGATGTCAATACTTAAATAAAATTTTTATTTTTTAAAAATAGTTTCATATTTTCCCTTCGTATTATTCAATATAGAGTTTATATATATTTTCTTTTACATTAATTATCAGAGCTTATTTGTATAAAGAAAAATGAAAAAACCCCTTCTCTCCTTTGATTGTTCTCTAAAATTTCCCATGATGAAATTGCTTCTTTTTTTTCTATCATTCCAGAACTTAGATGTTTCTCTCAGTTATTTCTAGGTCCAACATGTAAGCTTTTTCAAACAGGGAGAGGTTTCTTAAATTTCAAGAAACAATTTGGCCATGAAATCATCAGATTGTGTATCGACTTATATTTTTTAACCACCAACATCAACAAACAACATCAAACTACGTTGTTCAAAATGTTTTCACGAAATTCAATCTCATAGATCAATCTACTACCATATAAAAAATATACATGATCCCTCCATCTTGAATCAACTATAACTACATGAATAGACTCTAGTTTCAAACATATAAATCAATTAACAGTGTCATGAAAGTACACAACCTATCAATCTTGAACCAACTAAGATATGAGATTACATCGCTCAACGACAAATTAAGAAAAACTATCACATACATGTGCTGTTGAACTTTCCTTTTTACTGCACGACATGCACACCTCATACTCTTCACCCATGCTTCCTTTAAAAAAAGCATATATTTTTCACAAAAATGTCTTTATCAAATTACTCTCCCATATTAATATCTCATTGGATACACAAAAGAAAAAAAAAGATGGCATTGACCATCTAACAAAAGGCTTCTACATTGGTCCCAATGATCTATATATACTTCTTTTCATATTCATAATAAAGAATATACTGCACATTAAAGTACTCATATTTTTTTCTACAAATTACAATTTTCTTATTCTGAGAAGAATTTAAATCTAAAACTTGTTAATGAAGTATCTATCGCCAAACCATTTCGATTCAAAGACCCTTTTGAAACGTAAACTTTTGTTGTTGTTCTTTTCTGATAACTTTTTGAGTGAGATCACGTGCAAGGCTGCGGGTGATGCCATTTGGTAATTAGGGTTAAAGTGAAAATCTTATACTGCAACTAAAATATCTTTGTTCCATATTAAAAAGAGAAGAGCATATTAAAGTACGTGGTTGATTATACAAGTTGAGAGAAACGTACCACACAATAACACACTATCCCTTTTTATTCACAGCTAGCTAGATAGGTGATATCTCTCGGTTATCGACATATTTATGGTGTCCAGTGCATTGACAAGACAAAACCAGCTTGATTCGATTAGATTTCCAACTTACCAAAAGTCATTCATTCATTCTAATCTATAATCTATTTTTCCACAATGATTTTGAAGCAAAATGAATAGTCATTAGATCAAACATACTCCACAAAATCAAATAAAAATCTCACATAATAAATTAAGGCTTAAAGTTTTTCCTTTAAAGCTGAAAATTAGTACTTTTGATCCTCACATGACTGTAGTTAACATTTATGTATTCAACAAAATATTAATTGATTATTCCAAACAAACATTCAATATTGGAAAAAGAAAAATTCATAAGATTTATTGAATAAATGTTATTTATCTATTGTAGAATGAATATTAAAAAAGATTATTTGAAATTTTGGAAACATAAAAATTAAACAAAAACTGTAACATCCCAAAATATAGCATAAAACTATAAAGGAGTTATCATATAATAATACTGAAAATAAAGTTAACCTTACAGCTATTACAAAATAACCATAAAATTTAGAACTTTACAAAATTCTTATACTACTACTAAACTATGTACGTAACCGAACGATTATTAGGAATCTAGAGTTATAACCGAATGGTTAATACAAAACTATTCACAAGACCGAGGAGTCTTTTACTAAGCCGAGGGGTCCTCTCCTTCCAAGGACTGGTCCACCGAGAACACCTCTCCAACTGCTCACACCCACATGATAATCATTGCAAAAAAAAGAACCGAACAGGAAACATGGACAAAACAGGAAATAAGGGTAAGCTAATGTAATTTAATTGTATACACATACATACATTTCGAACAAGTCCAAACAATGCAAGACTGAACACTACAACATACCAAAACCGAATACAAGTAAGCATATACAAACCGAACACTCAAGTAGTTATAACCGAACACTATAATTCATGCATAGACCGAACACCTGACTTGAGCATCCAGATTGTATGAATGTGTAGCTACATGCGTTTCTGCACTTGTGATGGTGAAACAACAAGACCCCCATCAAGCTAACCCACAAGGTTAGTCTAGTGAAGATTACCTCGATACCCTGAGGTTAAAGGACCTTCTGCCATTCTGACACATGAGTTACTTCTCTCTACTTAAGAATGAGTAATCACAGAATATTAAGATCAACACTAGCTTAGCACGATACCCACATTCATACTTTACAATTCAAATACCATCCACGAGACATTCCTCCTTGGAATTCTCTTCCACATTACTTGAAAACATAAATCCTCATATATTAACATATCATGTCATTCACCAATCATATACTCACTCATAAGACTGGAAACCCTGTGAACTTTGGAGACTGAACAGTTTCTCACCACCCAAGGACAAGACCGAACAGTTTATAACAAACAAGAACTAACAATTGACCGGACACTAGCGAAGGCCAACTACTAAGGAAAAAACAAACACTACATTAAAGTTGAGTACTAAAACTAGGTTGAATACCAGGACTAAATCGAATGTTAGTATAAGACCGAGAGTTAACACTAGCATAACTGTTAATATAAGACAGAGCGCTAACACTGGCATAACTGCTAGTTAAGACCGAGCACTAACACTAGCATAATTGCTAGTATAAGACTGAGCGCTAACACTAGCATAACTACTAGTATAAGACCGAGCGCTAACACTACCATAACTGCTAGTATAAGACCGAGCGCTAACACTAGCATAACCGTTAGTATAAGACCGAGCACTTGACCAAGACCGAACGACCAACTGTGCACACTCCGCGTTTTGCATAATTCTGCAAAATTCTACAGAATTATGAAGAACACCAAAAGTTACCCAAAACCATATATTTTTCCCAAGTTCTAATCCTCCAAACATGATTCCTACACCACTACAACCTATCTATGGGTGCCTCAACATCTCTAACCTTCCTTCACAAAATTTCACACCAAAACCCACCCAAAAATCTACATAAAACTCAAGTCAAGAACCCAAAATCATATTTTACCTTTATACATTTTTGGCCAACTTAATAATTCTAACATGTCAAAATGCTCTTGTTCAAACTCACCTTACTGTCAAAAACCACTCCCAACCTCAAACTCTCATTTTTCACTCTCTCACATCCTCAAATTGACACTAATAGAACACTTTTTCTACATAATACTCCCTAAATCCAGTTCACAAAGTTCAATCCTTACATTCAATCGAAAACAGAAAGTCAACATGCATTTCAATCAATCATACAATTCATTTCAAACATATAAAAATACAAATTAAATTATTTAACTTCCCTTACCTTAAAATAACTGGACCAAAGGAAAACCTTCACTGAATTGGTTATCCCACAAGCACAAACACAACCTACAAATCTTTGGATTGGTGAGAAAAAACCATCCACTGAACCAGAACTAAGAATTAGACTCAGAGGAGGTGAAGAAGGACACATGCAAGCAGAACACAACTTGCATGCAACTGAAACATGCAGTAAACACCAAGGACAAGAGAAACCACTTACCAGTGATTAAACCAATAATTGAGAGAAGATTCAGCAGTTCCAAACTGCAGAGATACTCAGATTTGAGCTATTGGAAGAACAGCACGACTTGAATCAGTGGAAATCTAGAGAGAATTTGTAGAGAGAAGGAAGAGAAAATAAAACTCAGAAGTTTGGAGAGAAGAGTTTCATGTAGAGAGTGACACTAAATTTTAAAACTTTCGTTTATATACTACCGTCAAAATTGATCGGTCCTCTCAGTTGCATATGTCTTTCTCCACTATCTCTGAATTTCACAGTCTTTACAAAAACATTTTATGTTGATTAAAATAAAAATTTTCGCATCCTGTGAATGTTAAAAATATTAATTTCAAATTTTATACAAATAAAAGACATTTTCTTAAGAAAAAACAAATCAAAATTTACAGATTTTAACTTAAAAACATATTTAACTATATACGAAGATCCGTACAGATTTCGGCTACCTGCTATCATCACCCCCACAAGCTGCGTACATCTTTTTGCTGAATCAATCTTTTTTGATAAAAGAATAAATTAAGTCAATAAAGATTATCACTACCAAATATTAAACTCAGATTGTGTCTAATCGATTCAATTTGGATTCAACAGAGGTGTTTACTTAAGGAGTACTAGCAACGGCGGAACATATATAATAAAATATATTAATTCCATTAATTTATCAAAATAACAACATTTTGATTGGGTGGTTTAGAAAGACCTGTCGATTTATTTTTATTTTTTTACCAAAGAAGCTAACACACTAAATAAGAGATTTTAATATATTAAGTATTTTAAAATATATACATATATCACAATGATTTTTTTTATTATATATAACTTTTTTATTAGTATATATATATATATATATATAATGTATTACGGCATGAAGAAAATTTTAACTTTCTTATAAAATATTGAAACGTCTTCATTTTTAATGAATATTTGGAAAAAAGTTTTAAATACTGAATGCTTTGAGTACTTCAAGAAATACATTTCAAACCAAAGTCTCAAATCTTAATGAGAATTACGATTGGCAAAAATAACTGATTTGTACTGTATTATAGTTAACTATACTATATTATACTTAAAAAAATGATTCACTTTTACTAAACGTCCAGTATACTATTTTATGGTTTAGTTTTTAACAGTTTCGGTTTAGTTAACTGTGAGAAATGTATCTACTCTTTTCTCTTCTTTACTTTCCGTTCAACTGCTTTGTCTTGCCAAGAGAATGTTATTTAATAATAAAATATTAATAAAAGAAATTGTTCACATAAAAAATTAATAGTGAATTTTTTAAGACAAAATTTTTTTATCACAAATTTTTATATTTTTTTTATAATAAACATATATTACTTTTTAAATAATATTATTTTAAGTAATAAAAGTAAAATATTTTTTTTTTAAATTTAACTTTATTAAATGAATAAGTAATAGAAATCATAAAAGAAAAAAAGACTATATAAAAAAAAATAATACTTTAAATATATTATATTCTTTAACATATTATTAAATATGTAAATATATGTTAAAAAAACTTTTAATGATATTGAAATGTGTGTAAGCGCACACACTAAAATAACTATTTATTTTAAAAATCAACTTACTTTAAAATAAATATCAATATTATTATTTTTAAATGATAGTATTTTATAGACTAAAACTAAAATATATTTTTTAACGTTAAATTTTATTAAATGACTATATAATGAAATATCATAAAAAAATAGTAATATAGCAAAAATAATTAATATTATAAAAATATCAAATGACAAAAAAATTAACAAACGTTTATTAAGAGTAAATTTTCTAGTATAATCTTTTATTATATTATAATAATTAATAAATATTAGTTTAATTTTTACATAATAAAATATAAATAATAAATAATTGATTAATAAAACAATTTTATGAGGCAAAATAATAAATATAAATAAAAAATTATATTAAAATAAAATAAGTAGATAAAAAGATAAAATAAATTAGGTTTAATACCCAATTTTGTCCCCAGTTTGGTTCGAAAATCTCAATTTAGTTCCTCTTTAGAAAAGTAATTGTAATGGATCCTTACTTGTAATTATGTGAGTCAAGTTAGTCCCTTCTGTTAAATATAAGCAAACGGAGTTAATGGGTTGATGATGTGACAGTATTCAGTGGTTAGGTGTCAACATGCAATTTTGTGCGTGCTTACGTGGTGTTAGGGCAACTGATTTTAAAATTGGGTTTTAATTAGAAATTGGGTTTATTTAATTGGGGATAAATTGGCAGCAGTTAGGGTTTGTAATTAATTTTGTGCAATTGAACAGAAAGAAAGTTAGGGCAGCTGGAGTTCTTCACGTACATTGCCAACACGGAACAGTTGTGGGTGTTCTTCTTGTTCATGATCTTCTCATTTGTGTTGTTCTTGTTTACGGGTTGTGCTTAAGTCAGTGGTTGCTGGTGGTTCGTGGTTGGCGAGTTGTTCTTCCTTCTTAGTGGTTGTCTCGCTTTGGGCTTCGCAATGTCTTCGAATCACGGTTGTTCGTCTTGCTCATGGGGGAGCTCTCGTGGTGGTTCATCCAGAGGATTGGTTGGAAGCCAAATATGCCATTGTGGGGAGGCTGGTGTGTTGAGAGTGACAAAAACAGTTAAGAACGAGGGGAAACAATTCTGGGGCTACCCTAACTACAAGGTTTGTAGTTTAATGTTTGTGATAAATTATTTTTATTTATTAATGAAATTTTTGTGGTTGGATACTTTGAACAGCGGACAAGAAATATGTTACCAATAAGGAGTATTGGTAAAACCTGAAGATGTGTTTTGATGATGCTGCAACTTATAGATTTTGGATGTAGTAGGAAAATATTTAAAAAAAGCAACTTGTAGATTTTGAATGTAGTAGGAAAATGTTAAACATTGTAATTTTTACCAGTATAATCGATTATGGTTAAGCAATAATCGATTATCACAAGTCATACTTGAATAATCGATTATCACTTCATATAATCGATTATCACTTTTTTAAAAACTCTGTAATGGACTTGAATAATCGATGATCACTTACAATAATCGATTATTCATGGCAGTTGGGAGCTGACCTTTGGCATTCAGTGTACTTGGCTATATAATTTGATTTGGAGAAATCAGAAGAGAACGTTTTTTGAACTGAGAAAGCTTAGAACACTGTGTGTCAGAGGAACGTTCTTAGAGAGCTTTTTGTTCATTGTTCCCTTGCTTGGTCTTGTGAAAGGAGAGGCTCGCGTATCGTGTGTCGATAGTCGGAGCAGACTCTCTTCAAGTTAGCAAGGTACTCTGCCTGGTCTTGTGTAAGGAGAAGCTTGCGAATCGTTGGTCGATTGCCGGAGCGGTTGTCTTCAAGTTGGTAGAGTAGTTCTTTTCGTTTTATTCCTGTTCATTTGATTGTAATCTGTTAAACCATTTTTAGTGGAACTGTTAATCACTATTTATAGTGATTAACGACTGGACGTAGATTCTGTTGAATCGAACCAGGATAAAAATATCTGTGTGATTTTTCTATTCTCTACACTATATTATTTTACGTATATCAACTGTTTGATTAATTTTCTGAAAGAAAATTATTTTTACTAAAAGGACCAAATTATTTTTAATTGTGATCGAACACGCTTTCCGCTCTCTGAGTTTTAATTTCGTTGCGCTATACTCTTTGAAAAATACCCCCTCCGATAACAACAATTGGTATCAGAGCTTGCTTTGATAGTTTTTCAAAAAAAAAATTTATTTGCAAAAATGGCCGGTCACAATCAAAACCATGTATATGCTGAGGGTGCTTCCATTAACAGACCTCCATTGTTTACTGGTGATAACTATGCTTTTTGGAAAGTGAGAATGGAGATTTTTATGGGGTCTGTTGATAGAGGTATCTGGGAAGCTGTACAAAATGGCCCTTATATTCCTATGAATACTGTTGATGGTGTAGAGACTGAAAAACCTTATTTTAATTGGACTGCTGAAGAAAATAGACGAGCTCAGTTTGATATTAAAGCTCGCAATATAATTTCATCTGCTGTTGTACTTGATGAATGTTATAGAATTTCAATGTGTAAGACATCACAGGAAATGTGGGAAGTCCTCAGAGTCACTCATGAAGGAACAAAGGATGTGAAGCGCGCTAGGAAGAACACTCTCATTCAGGAAAATGAGATGTTTAGAATGCAACCTGGAGAAACGATCTCTGACGTTCAAAAACGATTCACTCATATTGTGAATCATTTAACAGGGTTGGGTAAGACTTTTGATACTGATGAACTTAATGTGAAAATTCTGAAATCTCTAGACAGGACTTGGCAACCAAAGGTGACTGCCATCTCGGAATCTCAAAATCTTACTCAGATGTCAATGCCAATCTTGTTTGGAAAGCTCCGTGAGCATGAACTTGAGCTGAGGAGATTGACTGTTGAAGAGGATCAAGGCAAAAGGAAAACTCTAGCTTTCAAGTCTGAAATATCTAAAGGAAAAAGCTCTAAGAGGATCGAAGAAGATGATTCTGATGATTAAGAAAACATGAGCTTGATGATAAAGAAATTTGCAAAGTTCATGAAAGCAAAGGGAAAGGACAAGTTTCACAAAGATAGGAAAGAAAGTCCAGAATCTCCATCAAACCTAAAGTGCTTCGGTTGTGGAGAAAGAGGGCACGTAAAATCTGAGTGTCCAAAAAGCAAGAAAAGTGAAGACAAGAAGGAAAGAAAATTTCAAAGGAAAAAGAAAGCATACATAGCTTGGGAAGACAATGCATCTAGCTCAACAAGCTCAAGTGATTCAGATGAAGAAGCCAATATTTGTCTAATGGCTGACTCAGAAGATACTGGAAGCCAAGTAAGTGATTCCAGCTTTGAATCTAGTGAATTAGACATGCAAAAGGCCTTCTGTGAATTGTTGATTGAATCTGAAAAACTTGATGTTGCACATAAAAAACTTAAGAAAGAGCACAATGAATTAAAATTGAATTATGAAAAGTTGCTTGATGATGAAGTTGTCTTAAGAAATAAAGTTAGTTCTTTAGAAACAAAATTATCTGATGCAAATGCTACTCTTGAACCTGTTGAATACTTGTCTTGTAAGAATCATATGTTTGATATTGATATACTTGAAAACTTACTTGCAAAGGAAACCAAGAATAATTCACATGCTAAGATAAACCTTAAGAAAAGCAATGTTGAAAATAGAAATATGCATCAAATAAATAAGTCCAAAGTAAGAAGAACTCGTAGAGTTTGGGTTGAAAAAGGGACTTTTGTTAAAAACAAAGTAAGCAATGCTTGTTGTTTTTACTGTATGAAGCATGGACACACATCAAACAAATGCAACATTAAACATTTTGGTGTTCCAAATGGTAAATATGCATGGGTTAAAGTTGTAAAATGATTTATACTTGCATGAACTAACCTCAAGGGCCCATAATTAGATTGGGGACCTAAAACTCTTGCTAATTTGTTTTGTAGGAATCTACTAAGTCAAAGAAGTCATTGTGGTATCTTGACAGTGGTTGCTCAAGACACATGACTGGTGACAAGAAAAGATTCATCTCTTTTGAGAAGAAGAAGCAAGGATTTGTAACGTATGGGGATAACAATAAAGGCAGAATAATGGGTACTGGAAACATTGGAGGAGGAAACACTTTGACAATAAAAGACGTCTTATACGTTGAAGGCCTCAAACATAATCTTCTAAGCATAAGCCAACTATGCGACAAAGCTTTCAAGGTAACTTTTGAGAGTGACAAATGTACTGTTTATTTTAAAAATTCTGCTGAAATTGCTTTGCAAGGTGTTAGGCATAATAACATATATTTGATTGATATTGAGAGTGAATCTAGTCATAGTATAACATGCTTAGTTGCTAAAGAAGAAAATCCATGGCTATGGCACAAAAGAGCTGCACATATTCACATGCAACACTTAAATAAATTAATCTCTAAGGATCTTGTGATTGGTTTGCCTAAACTAAAATTTGAGAAAGATAAACTTTGTTCTGCATGTCAAAAGGGTAAACAAACAAATCTTCATTTGCATCTAAAAGCATGATTTCAACATCAAAACCTTTAGAACTTTTGCATATGGACTTGTTTGGTCCATCTAGAATTAAAAGTTTTGGTGGAAACTACTATGCTCTTGTAATTGTTGATGATTACTCTAGATTTACTTGGACCTTTTTAACTCTGAAAAGTGAAGCTTTCAAAGCATTTAAAACTTTTGCTAAACGTATTCAAAATGAAAAAGATTTGAAAATCAAAACTTTGAGAAGTGATCATGGTGGTGAATTTGAAAATGAATCGTTTGGAAAATTTTGTGAAGAATTTGGCATTGCACATAATTTTTCTGCACCTAGAACTCCCCAACAGAATGGTGTTGTTGAAAGGAAAAATAGATCATTAGAAGAATTAGCTAGAACACTTATGAATGAATCTAATGTGCCAAAATACTTTTGGGCTGATGCAGTAAGTACTGCTTGTTATGTGTTAAATAGGATGCTTATTAGGCCAATTCTAAAATTAACTCCATATGAACTGTTGAATGGTAGAAAACCAAATATATCTCATTTGAAAATTTTTGGATGCAAATGCTTTGTCTTAAATAATGGAAAAGATAATCTTGGAAAATTTGATGCAAAATCTGATGAAGCAATTTTTCTAGGATATTCTTTGACTAGCAAAGCTTATAGAGTGTTCAATAGAAGAACACTGATAATTGAAGAATCAATGCATGTTGTCTTTGATGAGATTGTAGACCTTGAGGTATATCCTCTTGAGTCAAATAGACCCATTGCAGGTGATGAGGATTACTTAAAAGAAGCCCTTGAGGAGATGTATCTAAATGAAAATTATCCTCCGGAGCTTCAAGAAACACCCCAAGTCGTTGATTCCAAAAGCTATCAACAACCAAGAGGACTATCTTTGGACAACATCATAGGAGATATATCAAAAGGGGTAACTACTAGACATAATTTAAATAACTTTTGTCTAACTGTTGCTTTTATGTCTCAGGTAGAACCTAAAAATATAAAGGAAGCTCTTCAAGATGACAAGTGGTGCATTGCTATGCAAGAAGAGCTAAATCAATTTGAAAGGAATGAAGTTTGGGAACTTATTCCAAAACAAGAAGAATTCCAAGTCATAGGAACAAAATGGGTATTCAGGAACAAGCTTGATGAGGATGGAAACATCACAAAGAATAAAGCAAGGCTAGTTGCTAAGGGATACTGTCAAGAGGAAGGTATAGATTATGATGAAACGTATGCACCGGTAGCCAGGTTAGAAGCAATTAGATTATTACTTTCATATGCATCTTTGATGAAATTTAAACTATATCAAATGGATGTAAAAAGTGCTTTCTTAAATAGTTTTATAAAAGAAGAAGTGTATGTTAGTCAACCTCCTGGCTTTGAAGATTTTAAATTCCCTGATCATGTTTACAAGTTGAAAAAGGCCCTTTATGGTCTTAAACAAGCACCTAGGTCTTGGTATGAAAGACTTAGTACCTTTTTAATTGAAAATGAATTTTCTAGAGGAAAGGTTGATTCAACCTTATTCATTAAGAAAGTAGGAAAACACATTTTAATCGTGCAAGTTTATGTAGATGATATCATTTTTGGGTCAACTGATGATTCTTTGTGTGAAGAGTTTGCAAAAATAATGCAAGGTGAATTTGAGATGTCTATGATGGGTGAGTTAAACTTTTTCTTAGGACTACAGATAAAACAAATGAATGGTGGAACATTCATCTCCCAAACTAAATACTGTAGAGAAATTCTTAGAAAATTTGGTATGGATAGCTGCAAGGAAGCTAGTACACCCATGGGTACTTCATGTTATTTAGATAAGGATGAAATTGGAAAAGGAGTGAATGAAACCATGTTTAGAGGCATGATAGGATCCTTGCTATACTTAACTGCTAGTAGACCAGATATTATGCAGAGTGTTTGTGTTTGTGCTGGATACCAAGCCAATCCTAAAGAATCTCATTTGACTGCAGTTAAGAGAATTCTAAAATATCTTAAGGGAACTACTTCATTTGGACTTTGGTATCCCTCTGATGCCTCACCTAGTTTAATAGGATACTCTGATGCAGATTATGGTGGCTGTAAAATTGATAGAAAAAGTACTAGTGGAACCTGTCATTTCTTGGGATGTTCTTTAGTGTCATGGCACTCAAAGAAACAAGCATGTGTAGCTTTGTCTACCACCGAAGCTGAATATATTGCAGCTGGAAACTGTTGTGCTCAAATTTTATGGATGAAACAACAATTGGAAGACTTTGATATCTTCCTTGACAAAATTCCTCTAAAATGTGACAATACTAGTGCGATAAATTTGACCAAGAACCCCATAATGCATTCAAGAACTAAGCATATAGAAATTAGGCACCATTTCTTAAGAGATCATATTCAAAAGGGGGATTGTCAAATTGAATATGTTGATACCTTACATCAATTAGCTGATATCTTTACCAAGGCTCTACCTAAAGATAGATTTTTTGAGCTTAGAAGAGAGTTAGGAGTGTTAGACATTTCTTAGAATCAAAATCTATGAAATTTTTTTCATGTTTCGTAAACTTAACGCTTCATAATCGATTATCACTAAATTATAATCGATTATTCATGCATAAAATTCAATTCTGGAAAATTTTGAGCAGATAATTGATTATCATTATGCATAATCGATTATTATGCAATTCTTTGCAGCAATTATTGAACTGATAATCGATTATCATGAGCCATAATCGATTATCGCGCTGACAGTTTCAAAAATAGAGCCGTTGGAGCATCCCATAACGGTTATAAACGGCCATAAATGGCTAGTTTTTTCCATTTTTCTTATAAATAGCCCCCCATAATCGATTATTAGACACTCCTTTGCACCCAAATACTGCTGAAATCAAATCTAGAGCTCAAATCTTCTTCATTTCTCTTCACCTTCTCAAAATCTCATTTTCCCATTCTTCCTCCATGGCTGACTCAAGAAGGCACCGTCGCAGAACAGCTGGAGCCTCCTCTTCTTCTCAACCACGTCTTGCAAACATAGATGGATGGATTTCAGATCAAGGGAAACATGTAGACTTTGTTAATTCTTGGCAAGAAAGGAAGATCATGGCGGTAAAGTTTATTCGTCTTGACTTTTTCTGCTTCTATGGTTTTCAATTTCCAAACACTTTTGCTGAGCAGGGGTTAACGCATTTGTTAGAACAAAAAGGATGCATTTATCCTGATCTTATAAGAGTCTTCTACTTCAACTTGCGCTATCGAGATGGGATAATATCTACTAAGGTCAAGGGAGTACGCATCATTTTAGATGATGACGTATGGACCAATGTTGCTCAACTTCCCATCTGGGATGATGCTGTCAAAGTCCATTTAGGACTTGAAGATTTCAACAGGATGATGACTTTTCAATCCTTCCTGCGTCATCCTGAACGGCAAACCCATAGAAGGCAATTACTGGTTGGAGGTTTTAAAGTTGAAGAAAGGATGATCCACTACTTGATTGTCTGGATTTTATGTCCTAGAGCAACCAACCATGCTCAATGCTCTGAGCAGGATTTACTTCTGTTATATGGGATTCTAAATCACATACACATCGACTGGCCTGCTGTCATTGTTGACACCATGGTAAAAGCCAAGAAATCCCATTCATATCAATTTCCCTATGCTCTTCTTATTTCTAGGATTTTAGAATTCAAAGGTGTCCCTGTTGAAGGAGAACTCGTTCAAACTATTAAAGCTGTGGGATCAGAAATTGGAGATACTACCTTTTGTCAAATGGGATTCATTACTAGAGGCAGAGTCCTTATTCACAAAGATGATGACCATCCTGATGTAGATGAAGATGATGACATGGACACTCATATGGCTGACCCAGTAAGTGCTGCTGCTCCGTCTGATGCTGGACCATCCAACATACCCTCCTCTTCCTCAACTTCTATGGAAGAACATTTTGCAAGGTTATCTAAACAGTTGGAGGATATGAGTCTTGCACAAAAGACTCACTTTGAGGAGATTTATGAGTGGCAGCGATCTGTTGATGAGTACATGGTTGATCAATTTCTTGATCTTGATGTTCGCCTATCTAACATCGAGGGTCATCTTAATATTCCACCTCCTGAACGTTCTCCTAGTCCTGAATTCTAGGTTTTAGGCCTCTAAGTTTGTTTGTTATGTTATTTTCTTTATGGTATTTAGTTTCTTAATCTTTATGAATTTCATGTAATTCCTTTCTGTTCTTAATATAATGAGCTTTTATTTTGTGCATATATTCCATTTTTGAGGGAGAGCTCATATTAAGGGGGAGGTTATTACATTATTCTTTTTGCTTATGATAAAAAAGGGGGAGAAGAAATATAAGGGGATGATTAAAAAAATTAAAAAAAATAAAATAAAATAAATAGTTTTTAATTGTACAGGTACTACTAACTCTGTGGTTGTCCATTAGTTTATATATGTTGCAGGTAAACCTGAGTTGCTTTTAAAAAGAGAGTTTTTGATCATCATCAAAAAGGGGGAGATTGTTACCAATAAGGACTATTGGTAAAACCTGAAGATGTGTTTTGATGATGCTGCAACTTATAGATTTTGGATGTAGTAGGAAAATATTTAAAAAAAGCAACTTGTAGATTTTGAATGTAGTAGGAAAATGTTAAACATTGTAATTTTTACCAGTATAATCGATTATGGTTAAGCAATAATCGATTATCACAAGTTATACTTGAATAATCGATTATCACTTCATATAATCGATTATCACTTTTTTAAAAACTCTGTAATGGACTTGAATAATCGATTATCACTTACAATAATCGATCATTCATGGCAGTTGGGAGCTGACCTTTGGCATTCAGTGTACTTGGCTATATAATTTGATTTGGAGAAATCAGAAGATAACGTTTTTTGAACTCAGAAAGCTTAGAACACTGTATGTCAGAGGAACGTTCTTAGAGAGCTTTTTGTTCATTGTTCCCTTGCTTGGTCTTGTGAAAGGAGAGGCTCGCGTATCGTGTGTCGATAGTCGGAGCAGACTCTCTTCAAGTTAGCAAGGTACTCTGCCTGGTCTTGTGTAAGGAGAAGCTTGCGAATCGTTGGTCGATTGCCGGAGCGGTTGTCTTCAAGTTGGTAGAGTAGTTCTTTTCGTTTTATTCCTGTTCATTTGATTGTAATCTGTTAAACCATTTTTAGTGGAACTGTTAATCACTATTTATAGTGATTAACGACTGGACGTAGATTCTGTTGAATCGAACCAGGATAAAAATATCTGTGTGATTTTTCTATTCTCTACACTCATATTATTTTACGTATATCAACTGTTTGATTAATTTTCTGAAAGAAAATTATTTTTACTAAAAGGACCAAATTATTTTTAATTGTGATCGAACACGCTTTCCGCTCTCTGAGTTTTAATTCCGCTGCGCTATACTCTTCAAAAAATACCCCCTCCGATACCAACAAAATGAAGAACTTCAAGGATGCAATTTCTTTAAATGACTTAATGAAGATTATGTAGATGATGTTGCTAGTACTATTGGTAGGCAAAGGAGGAAGATTAATAGCCTGGAGAAATGTGTTAGGGATTGTCAGAAAAGGGAGAAGATGTTAATATCAATGATATGTTTTCTGGGATTCATTAACATCATTGTTGTATGTATTTTGTTTAAAAGTCCATGATGTGTTCTATTAGATAGTTTATGTGAAGAGTACTTTGGGCAAATTGTAATATGATGTTTTGAAATGAAGATGAAATTTGAATTCAAGCATATGAAATTATGGTTTCAATTTACATTTTGTTTGATATATACAACATAAAATGAGGAAGTGGTGTGTAACTGCCAATAAAATGAGGAAGTGGCTTCTGTAATCCAAAAAGAGAGTTCTGTATAAGAAGGGACTTTTTAGACAAGAAGAAGTATATGTGCATTCTTTTAATCCAAAAAGAGAGTTGTGTAACAGAGGTATTACACACTGTCAGTGTTTGTAATATAATTGAAGAACAAATCCACTGTCAATGTTTGTAATATACAGGACTCTGTTGAACTTCATAATGCACATCCATTCATAATGACATCATAATCGAAAGAGAAGTTGTGATGACAATATAATGAGAAATTGGACTTGTGAAATGCACATCCAAAAGAAAATCTGTCATTGAAATTCATATTATAATCATCCAAACACCATTCATAATTACATCATAATGAAAACAAAATTTGTCATTGAAATTACAAAGTGGACTTCAAATGCACGTCTGACAGTTTACAAAATACATGTCAAGGTTTACAAAATAGCCATCACTTAAGCTAAACATACTTAACCTAAACATACTGTCAGTCCTAAATCACTTTTAAACTTGTGTTGTAGATGGCTGAGTTTGTTCCAAAACGCATTGAGTAAGCTGACTTGGTCCAGTAGTTGGCTGACTTTGTTCAGCTTGTGTTTCAGGTTGCTCAGTTGATTGATATTGACTTTGGTTTGCTGGAGGAGCTTGTAGACAACTATTTCTTTTATGACCAAGCTGTCTACATATGGAACATCTCTTACGAGTTCCATTTTGCTTGAGTTGTGTGTCATCCTTCTTTAGCTCCCAAGCCTCTAGCCTTCTCTTCTTTTTTGGTCTACCAGGCAACACTCTTTATGTTGGAGGCAAAACATCAGGTTGAGAAGTCTTTTCCCATAGCTGAGGACCATTGACAGGGTAGATGATTGGAATATATGTTTCTTGGTAGGTTGACTTTGTAAACCAATGTGGGACGTAGTCTTCTCCATTGATGTTGATAAATGTCATGGCAGCTAGTGCATGACAGCATGGGATGGCTGTTAAAGTCCACTTTCTGCAACTGCATTCCAGTTTATCTATGTCAACCACATACTTGTCACTCATCATTGAAATGTGTCTGACCTCAAAAATTTTTTGTCCTGACCAACTGCAATGATTAAAAGACAAATCAGGGTTTATAGTACAAAATTGAATACATAAAGAAGTCAAATGGTAATGTAGTGATGTCAACATACCTAGGTATCCAGTATTTAGTCAAGTGCAATTCCTTGTCAAATCTTTTTTTAATCTTTGGACAAAGACTACCTTCATATGTACTTATTTTGTTTCTATTTGTTGCCCATCTCTTCAAGAGGTACAGACGAATGTCTTCCATCATTGTGATGATGGGTTTACCTCTTGCATGTAATATTACACTATTAAATGCTTCGGACATATTATTCACTAAGGTGTCACAAACAACATTACTTGTAAACCTTGACCGTGACCAAAATCTACTTACACAAATAAGAAGTGCAAAATATCAGCTAAGAAAACAAAGAACAATTAATAGGAACAATGAATTTTAAAGGCATGTGGATTGACATACCTTGGTGGAATGGCTAATAAGTATTTAAAGGCATTTGGATTCACCTCTTTAACTTCTCTCATCACTGCTTCCCATGTTTGAGGGTGTGTTGATGCTGCTGCCTTCCATAGTAGACGTTTTAGAATCTGGCCAGGAAACCTCTTCTTGAAATTAGCATAGATGTGGCGCACACAAAACCTTTGCTCCACACCAGGGAGAAGTTCTTGTAATGCTGGTAAAAGTCCCTATTGAAGTAAATACATAAGGGTATACAAGTTAAAATAAAAGACATGAAGGTTTAAAAGATAAAAAAAGATGCCAATGGTAGTAAGTTACTCACTTTTTGTTGATCTGACATAAATGTGATGGTTGAAGAAATCTCCACACCACCAAGATCATCAATGAGCAAATGTAGAAACCAACTCCAACTGCCCTTATTCTCCACCTCCACAACAACATATGCCAAAGGACACATTTGGTCATTCCCATCTCTTGCTACTACAGTTAACAACTCACCTCCAAATTTTCCTTTTAAGAAACAGCCATCCAAACCTATAATAGGCCTACATGACACGAAGTTGTCCTTACAGGCCTTCAAACACACATATAGTCTCTTGAAAATTGGAGTGTCCTCATTAGGTTCAACATGAACTTTGACAGTTGAACCAGGATTTGACCGAAACAACTCATTGGCATAGTCATACACTCTTCTATATTGTTCTTTAAAATCACCTTCTATTTGTTTAAAAGCCATTGCTTTTGCCCTACAGGTTGTGGACCGAGAAACACCAAGTTCCACTTCTTAGAAACTTTGTTATGAAGGTTATACAGATTAATATTCGGATTCTCTTTTATAGTCTTCTCTAACCTCCCACTCAACCATTTTGAAGTCATTAAACGGATGTTAAATTCTCTATTGCAAGTGTGGTTGTCTACAATTTTCCTTAGCTGCCATGTATTTTCAGCTGCCTTATATGCAGAATATGCATTCCAAGGACATTTCCCTTTTGCCCCACAACATCTGACACACACTCTTCTTTTGTCATTTTTATGAACTTTTAATTTTCTACCATTCTCTACTCCATATGATCTTATAGCTTCTGTAAAATCTTTTTTGTCACTGAAGTACGTGCCCACTTCCCATTTATATTGTTCCATAGTTTTGGGCATTGAAAAAACACCAAAATCCCCATACTCATCCCTGTCATCATCTGTGTTATCACTTTCCACAACACTGTTCAAACTTTCGGATTCCCAATCACTATCAGATAAACCCCTAGGTCCACCAAATTCAACTTCATTAGTAGCTTCAAATATATCAAATCCCACTTCATCTCCATGGTTAATCAATACATCCTCTTCGGACCCATTCCAACTTCTAACATCATAGTCATCAGCTCTATTCCATTACCCTCTACCTCACCCTCTACTTCTGTCTGTCCCTCCACATCAGACTACCCGTCTACATTCACACCAGCAGCCATGTTTCCCTCATCATTTGAATCACTCTCTGCCTCAAGCTGTGCCTCCACACCATCATCCTGTACCTCAACCTGTGCCTCCACACCAACATCCTCCACTGGCTCTGATTGTAATTCTACGACATCCTCTACATCAGCCACTACATCAACCTCAACTTCAATCATTTCTGGGGCTACTTCTGATTCAGGTTCTACCTCAGGTTGTACATCAATCACTGCCTCTGTCTGAACTTCTACCATAGCCTCTACATCAGCCACTACATCAACCTCAACTTCAATCATTTCTGGGGCTACTTCTGATTCAGGTTCTACCTCAGGTTGTACATCAATCACTGCCTCTGTCTGAACTTCTACCATAGCCTCTACATCAGCCACTACATCAACCTCAACTTCTATCATTTCTGGCTCAACTTTTGATTCAGGTTCTACCTCAGGTGCTACTGTCTGAACCTCTGCTTCACCCACTGCCTCAACATCTGCTTCACCAACCTCTATCTCAACTTGCTTTTCAGCACTCTCTCTCTCAACTTCTCCTTCACCACTAGGTCTATCAACTTGCAAATCACCACTCTCTCTCTCTCAACTTGTCCTTCACCACTAGGTCTATCAATTTGGGGTTCAGAAAAGTATTCCAACTGCAGAAGATACTCAGGTTCACACACCCTATGTATAACATAAAGGTGAGCTTCACCATTCAACATAGCAATATTGATCAGATGACAAGCACCCTTGTCATCTAATAAAGGTTCCAAACAATCTTCTAATACAGGACCACGACCCAATGAATACCATAAGTCCTTTACATTCCTATAACCCATCTCCTTTAGAATGTTTAATATTTTAAAATAACTCCATCGATTAGGGTCTATTTTTAAAGTTGTGGTTTCACCATAGTGATATCCAAATGTCCCATTATTCTCAAATTTCCCTCCATGGTGAAACACGACTTCACTGTCTGAGTTGGCCATATTATCTAATATAAAAATTGCTCACAGTTAATCTATGCTTAACCCTTAACCCAAATGATATCTAAGCAAAAAACAAAGCATAAACACACCACTGTGCAGACCATAAACAACTCAAACAAAGCAAAACCACATTTACCACAATAAACAAAGCAAATGCCATAACACAGTACCACACACTATCAAGGGGGACCACAACCACAATGTCACAACAGAAACAAAGCAAATGCACTGACAATGGGGCACACAACACAGACAAACCATACAAAAATCCAAAGTTCTGGGGGGACCACACCGAAAGCAACCAAACACAAAAACAAAACCTACCATAAACGCACATTCGAATTTCGCTTTTCGTTATTTACCCCACCAACACGATCTCCACGAATGCTCGTCCACTAACAAATGCTTTGTCTTAAAGTTAATGGTTCCCGCGATCACTGCCTCTGTCTTCTTTCGCACAAACCAAAATGCCCTAATCTGCAACAAATCACCCCCAAATCAATTTATCCCCAATTTGTAATAAAACCCAATTTCAAAATCAGTTGCCCTAACACCACGTAAGCACGTACACAATTGCATTTTGACACCTAATCACTAACTACTGCCACATCATCAACCCATTAACTCCGTTTGCTTATATTTAACGGAAGGGACTAACTTGACTCACATAATTACAAGTAAGGATCCTTTACAATTACTTTTCTAAAGAGGGACTAAATTGAGATTTTCGAACCAAACTGGGGACAAAATTGGATATTAAACCAATAAATTATATACACATATAAAACAAAAAAATATAAATAAAAAATTAAAAAAATAAATATAAAAGTAAAATAATATTCATGACAAAATAAATATAAATAAAAAAATAAAAAATAAAATAAAATAAAATAAAATAAATAAATAAATAATAAAATAATTTCCATACACATATAATAATAAAAGAAATATAAATAAAATAGAAAATAATAATATCAAATAATTAAAAAGTTAATTTGTAAGACACTTATGAATAAAATAAAATAAATATTAAAATAAATTTCAATTAAAAAAAATTTATTGTTATGCTATTCAGTTTAAAAACTAGTACAATTCAGTTTAAAATTAGTACAATTCAGTTTAAAATTAGTATAGTTAGTAGTTTAGTTTAGTTTATATTGTAGTTTAGTACAATTTAGTATAGTTCAGTTCAGTCCAATTTGATAAAACAAAAAACAGTTCAGTTCAGTTTGTCTGAACTGTTTTACAACTCAGTTCAGTTTAGACAAATTAGTTTTTAGTTCAGTATAGATTTTAGTAGTATAGTGCAGTTCAGTTATATAATTGTCCACCCCTAATGAGAACAACCTTGGGTTGAGGAAACTTTATCATCAACAATGAGTTTCGAAAGATATATGACATTGATCAAAGAATCAATGTTGTACAATGGCATAGAAAGTGAGGGTTTTAACATTGGTTAGAATCGATGTAGAAAGTTATGAAATTTGACATTGGTTTTCTGTAAGTTATGATCGATGTAGAAACTATGAGATTTCAAAATGATTCACTCCAACTAACATAGAACCGTGATATCTTCTATTTCAATTAAGTACATAATCATCATCACTTCTATTCAAATACAAACTATATATTAGAAAAGGGGATTGAATAGGCTATGATTCTTTTTATCATTAATGTTGGATTGCCTAAAACCGGTCGCATAGAGTGTGGAAGAAAAATACAAAAATGATTTATGCTAGTTTATCCTTAATACTTCAACCAATTTTCTTTTTAGAAACATCCTACTTATTATCAAACAAAGACTACAAACCATAGGTCATTTTTGGTTATCAAGAATAAAGTCATTCCTCATTATTCCTTCATAAGTTCTACTTAAGACTAAGAACTCCAAGTATTTCTAACTTTCACTTGTACTTATAAACCAACAAAGTTGAGATTAAGAAATAAATCTTGTATAAATTGTAAGAATAAAGGATATAGTAGATTTCATATTTTGATTAGGACAAATATCTTATAAGGATGGCTACTTCATAGAGTGAAGGATATAATTGATTTCACGCTCTCACTAGTACAAATACCAAGATACAAAATATGTACTAGAAATTTTTTTCTCTAAATTTTAGTTCTAATAATGATTGTGTATTTTTATTTCTGTCTTTTCTTTTATTTATAATTGCTCAAAATTTGATCATTGTACAAAAATATTTACATCAACGTCTTCGTTATAATTTTAATAATGTAATTTGTCTATAACAGCTAGATAACCAAAGGAGGGAAAATTTCTTTGAAAAATAATAGAATCACGAATCCAATACATCTTAAGCTTGGGAGACCAATGTTTTGTGTGAGGCTGTTGTCAACTGAAGACGACATCACCTCGACATGAATATCTCAATCATAACAATAATATGCACCTCGGCCTAGATAAATTTCCCAAACAATATTAGTATGGTTGATCAAGAATTAGATAAACAAGCTAAGTTAGAAAAACCCTAAACCACCTAGGAAACACCATAACCCGCATAATATAGGCCCATCATGGTAAAATTCCATATAGGTACTATAAATATCATTGTTCACAAGGTAAGTATGACGTATTCAATATAACATTTATTACTTTCATATAGAAATACCTAAATAGCATTAGAATGTTTTAGCAGGCATCTCGACCGTTTGAACATTGGATACACTAAGAGGGAGGACATGTAACATCCCGTAATCTCACACTTGATAATTCATAATTGATATATTGTAGCATTACATTTAAGGTAACATCCCTTAATCTCACACTTGATAATTCATAGTTGATATATATATATATATATATATATATATATATATATATATATATATATATATATATATCTGTGTGTGTGTGTGTGTGTTTTAAACTCAGATTTCAACTATAAACTCATAAATATAACTCGAATTCTTCTAATTTATTCTTCTATCTCTTTCTTCATTGGCACTGAATCAGACGACATTCCTCCATCTGCTCCCGCATAACGAATTATACGATCATCGCACATACACAAACACAAACAAGTAGGGTGAGCTAACATGCAACCAATCATTTATAAAACATGCATAATTACTTTCATACACTCAACAAACCTCATATAATAATTATGTCAGACACCCTCATACCATCATACAACAATCGCATCATTGATACTCATCCATTACTTTGATACACTTAACAAACCTCATATAATAATTATGTCAGACACCCTCATACCATCATACAACAATCACATCATAGATACTCATACCATCATAAAACAATCGCATCATAGATACTCATCCCACAATACCATAATTACTAATAGACATTCATCCCACAATACTTAATAGACACTCGTTCCACAATACTCAATAGACATTCATTCCACAATACCCAATAGACACTCATTCCACAATACCCAATAGACACTCATTCCGATGATATGTTGATGAGCGGTCACGAGAGGTTATGCACCTATGATGACTTCTACTTCTTCACACAAATACACTTCCAAAATACTCCATACCATCCACAAGGTTAGTCCTCAACACTATGTCCAAAACCGGCACATAGACTAGGACCTCCTGCCCCTCTCACCACATAATTCATCCTTCTCTACTTGAGACTGGATGATTATTAGAGTATCAAGATAACCTTTAACTACAGAACCCTCAACATCAACATATACACAAATACCATAATTACTGAATCTCTCCACGAGACTCATACCATACTCATATTCCTCAACTCACATTATACCCTTACAAAATCTCCCCATAATACTCATATCATGTTCAGATGCATAAATTCAAATCCAATATAATAAAATACAATCATCACAGATATCATATAAAATGAATATATCACAAAATAAATTAACAATACTAAAATATCACCATAAATGGTCACCGGAGAAGAATCAAATGTTTGATGAATCAAACTCACTATAAACGCTAGTACATATGACTAGTCACAACTTACTAGATTTGACCAGGGTTGCTCTATGATCAGGGATGTACCAACTCCGGTTTTTAAGATTCCTCTATCGTACCTTCACAATTATAATTCATAATTTCATATCTACCACAATAACATAAATTTTTTTTAAACAAAAAGGTAGAAAAAAGTTTGAATCCATGTTCTTGAAATCACCACAATTTTCTACCAATTAAGCTACCAAAATTTCTTATTTAGCTTCCCACATTTTATTTTTACATAAACTTATTATATTTTTCATTCACAAAGAAATTTATTACTACTAGTAATAAAATTGTTACTATTAAGGTAAATATTTTTCAAGGGTCTTACAGGACATTTCAACCTTTTACTACAAAAATATTTAATATTACTAACGGATTTTTACCGACGAATATGTACCATCGATATATTTTAATTTTCGACGGATTTACAAACAATTTTTTTATTTTATTTACCGACGGCCCAAAGCCTTCGGTAAATCTGTCGGTAAGTGAAATGCACATTACCAACAGATTTATTGAAGGCCTGTGGCCGTCGGTAAAAAGAGCGAAAATTTTCCCGCTTTTTTTCCACTTAACGGCGTTATCGGCGGATTTACCAAAGACTTTTGACCGTCAGTAAAAAGAGCGGGAATTTTCTCGCCCATTATTTATCTCAGTGATGTTAGCGACGGATTTATCGAAGGTTTGTGGCCGTCGATAAAATCAACGCTTACTTCATTCTCCAGCTCATCTTTTACTGCTTCTAAAAGAAATGTTGGAATGCGTGGTACTTTTCTTATTGTTGGACGCCATGCACACCGCTGCAGCTTTCTCCATGAATAATCACTGTGCAGTTGCTGGACACCTTGACCACCAAGAAAATCAATCTCTGTACACGTCCTTGGATGTGAGCTGCTGGACGAGAAAGAAACAAGACCCTCTTCCAGGTCGTGACCAAGCTGCTCCTCAAGGCTGGATGTTCTCTCTTATTCTCCGAGTCCGAGAGCTCCTCTTCCAAGAAAATGGATGCACCGTGTGTGCTACAGGTGGCGGCTGGACCACCAAGGCCGAGACACCACTCTCCCTTTTCCCACCTTTGAACGCAACCCCTGCTGCTCTGCTCTCTTCTCTCCAATGCCAATATATGTGGCAAACATCACACTCTTTGGTGCAACTTCTTAGCACCAACCCGAATTTCCCTCCATCTTAGTGTACAACTTCTTTTCCGGCGAGCTCAACTTTTCCGGCGAGCCATTACAAAGTTGATCTGTGCGATGAGGAACATCACCGGTCCTAATAACATCTTCTTTCTCTTACAAATATGAGAATTGCAGACAAACTCTCCATGATTCCCTATGATTTTAACTATTGAAAATAAATTGGTTGTTTGATTGTTTTGAAATGAGTTTTTTATTGGCGTGATGCTTTTTTGGTGGCGGAGTTCATGAAAACGAAAAAAAAATGACACGAAGGGAGGAAGGAAGATCGCGGTAATTACCGACGGATTTACCAAAGGCCAAAAGCCCTTGGTAATTACCGACGGCCTTTTCAGCCGTCGGTAAAGATTACCGACAACGTTTTTACCGACGACATTTTGACCGTCGGTAAGCCGTCGATAAACGACAATTACCGACGAATTTTATACATTACCGATGAGTTACGACCGTCGGTAATATCAATTATTCTTGTAGTTGTAGTAGGATAACTATATACATCTTAGATTGTGAAGAAGAAGATAGTCGAGTAGTGTTTTTGTGGTCTTGTCTTACGAGAACATTTCGACTTTGTAAGAACATTTGACATCCACCATTGAGTTGATATATACCTAGACTACATGGTGTCCATGATCGAGGCCATACCCGAATCAAATTAAGATGCAATTAAGTGCAATATAGACTAGGAAACGACTCCTAGGTCGTCTCTCAAAGACCAAATGTGGTTCAGACAATAGGTCAAACACATAAGGGTGGGGGGGGGAGTTTGGAAAGTTTACGAACTAAAATTAACAACTAAATTAATTGGATTAAAATGGTGATTAAAACAGGTTGGTTGCTAATCAAGTTGTTATGCTCCCAATCACTTATCACAAATAAATCATTCGTTCTTCTCAACCCCAATCCAACTCGAATCAATTACCTAGGAATATTTAGCAATGGTCATTAATACATACAACAATGGTCAATAAGCAAGAAGGGATTGTTTACTCATTACATCAAAAGTTGTAGTCAATAAGCACTATTGAAGCCCTTTAAATATTAGGGCTGACAACCATAATAATTTTAGCCTCTACGTGAAATTGATGATTGTAAAACACATCACTCACTGAATTTAATACACCATGACTACTCTAAAAAAATTACAGCTCATCATCTGTTAACGTCGTTTGTCAACACTTAACGACAAGGGCTTAATTGACTCAATTTTTCAAAATTTAGGATCCAATTGAAACCGTTTTCAACAAGAGGACCCACTTGAGATTCTACTACAAATACGAAGATCATCTAGGGGTTTAAATCTTAAAAAATCAATGTTTGTCCAGATTGCCTTACTTATAAACATATTGTGATGTTTGTTTGGTATTTTAATTAATGTTTGTTTGGATTGCTTGGAATAACAAATATGTCTTGGTCTATTTAATGTTTGTTTGAATTGTCTGGTATTGTAAGATTGGTAGGTCTATTTGAGTGTAGAGAATACATCCCACTGCACTATAAATTTGGTACGTCTAATTGAGTGTAGAGAATTTATCCACAAATTTTATTAATAGATATATTTGTCGATAATGTCGCATACCTGAGTCATGTTACTATAAACAAATATATTCATCGGTAATTACCGAGAGATACAACCTTCTATAATTACCAACAAATAAAATTCATTTGTCAATAATTGTTGAAGGTTTTGTTTGTCAGTAATTATCGAGGCATGTATCCCGTTGGTAAATCTTACCGATTGCACTTTTATCAACGAATTTTTATCTGTTAGTAATCCATTAGAAAACAATGATTATCAACGAATTTTTGAAACTTCTAACAAATATTGATTATCGGTAAATTCAATTTTTTTCTAATGATAAAGGGATCTTGAAAAAAAAAACGTTCACACAAAAAGAAAGTGATATTTTAGACAACTTTCCTTTGTTGATTTTGAAGCATCTAACATAAAATGAATTGAAAAAAATTTGTAAATTGTTATAATTTCTCTCTACATTTATTTTTTACTTAGTTGACTTAGTAACTAATCACTACAAAGAAAACTAAAACTAGTTTTCAAGTGTCGATAGACTATAATAAGATGCAAAATCTTTTCTTTTTAAATTTAAATATAATCATATTATTTTTAAATATTTATACTTGTTTAAATTAGTTTGAGTTTGATGGACACTAGTTTTATTTATTTTACTATTTTCTTAAATTAATGTTAATATAATGATAACTTCGTCCACGTGCAGAAATCAGCAAAACCTTCATGAAATCTGGATCAGCGAAAGTAGTTGAAAACTGGCAGTGGAGAAGGTGGTTGTTTGGAGTGGGTGAAGTGCTTAAGTGAAGTGGCTATAGCTCAGACGACCATCCATCAAGGAAGGAAGCTATAGGGGTGAATGACTCTTGGCTGCAGAGAACATGGCTGGAAATTACATCAACAGAAATTCTCAAATATTCCAAAAGTGATTTACAAGTGAGGCTAAGGTGAATTTACAGGAGATTCACCTAGCCTTGTACGGTGTTGATGAAAGCCATAATATGTGGATCCTAATCCACATGTCAAAGCATGGAAAATGTGCCATATTCTAGAAGATGCACGAAATACATGTGTGGAAAAGTAAAAGCAAACACGTTGCCGCTCAACGACAAGGGTTGGGCGTTGAGCGCCACCCGCCTTATTCCTCTTTGCTTGGCCTTCTTCTATCCTTCCCCTTGTGCTGGTTTGGGTCATTATGGGTCATCTTATTGGGCTCTCAACTTCCACTCAAAGCATGCAAACAGCACTTGACCTTCTAGAGGGGAATCTTCAAGGTCTTGTTGGAGTTTTTTTACCATGCCTCGAGTGTTGGGACCTTGGTGTGTCATGGTGCTTGGTCCCCGCGTATCATATAACCAATGCTTATATAGTATATCTTTAATATGTATTTCAATAACGATCAACAACATATGCTAATTTATGAGCTATGATGTGTGTTTTCATGACAACAAATAGGAACGATAAATTATATTATTTTTAATTCAAGGATACGAATTTAAAGATGACAAACCTTTTCACTCACAATTTTGTCAACTTAATTTTTCTTTCTCACTAATTTGATTAAAACTTCTCGCACACATCTTTTTTATCTACACTCATTTGATTCATCCATTACAATTTTATAGATGAAATTACACTGGCATAGCTAATACTACTTAAAGTTAAGTTTTAATGTCGAGTTAATGGATTAGAATCAATAATTTTAAAGTTCGCTAATTGTGTCATGTAAATTTGACATTTTTAATTGTTTCTACCACACGCAATAGCCCACCATCATTTAGGAGTCGAGGCTAAAGAACATTTAAATACTTATTTCTCCTTCCACCTTTTGATGCGTCTTTTAAGAAAAACACTATGATGGAGCTCTAGTTTCCAAAGCGGAGAATACTTTAGATGTATGGTGATTGACCCTAATGTTGTTCCTACCTGGCCTAATAGACATATTAAAGAGCATGATCCAACAAGCCCATTAAGTCTCTTCATTTTGGAACAACCCAAAATGATGGAATCCTACTTGACTTAGTTTTCCTTTTGTATTTTTACCTTTCCTAGCTTAGCTCTTAAGGAGTATGGGTTACTATAAATACCCAACTCCTCTCTTGTATTAGGACTTTTGAGATTAATGAGAATTGAATTTTCTGAATCAGAAACTATTCTCTCTTGAAAGTCATAGGCTAGAGAGTCCAAAGACTCCCTCTAGCCACCTTCCAAGCACACTCTCATTTTTCCATTTCTCCAAAAATTCCACGGTGCTTTCTCTCTCATCCTCCACGCTGACTTCTCACCGCCACATCTCGTGCACGCGTCAGCTCCTCCTTACATTACCGCTCCAACGTCTCATCCACGTCTTCAGACCGCGCCTCTCATTTCTTTCTTCACGCACATCATACCCGCACATTCACATTCTCTCTCTCGTGAGAGTATTTCTCCGTCTCGCAGAACCACATCTCCTTCTTCCTTCATTTCTTTGCTTCGTTTCAGCCATTACAAACCTCTCCACCGAACATTTTCATCCAAACTTAGGGTTCCTTCATCATTCTCATTTTGCCTTTCGATTTCACCGATTGTTTTTCCCTTTCTACCGTTTAATCCACTTTCCTCTGAGAAATCTAACTTTCCTACCGTTTAATCTTGAGTTTGAACCGATTCATCGGTTCATTTTGAGCTTTCCCCCTTTTCTAGGGTTTTCTTCATGTCTCTAGGGTTATCTCCCGATTAAACCTTAGATCTTAGGGTTTTCTTGAGTCTGTTCTTAGTTTAGCAGGTTTCCTTTGAGTAAGCTCTGAATCTAGATTTTCGTGTACTTTCCGCTGCGTTCATCTTTGGAGGAAGCTTCGAAGGAGTCCGCGTCGCGTCGTCGGCCTCTCCTCGGGCGTTCGTCCATCAAGTGGTATCAGAGCCAGGTTGAACACGCTTCGAAGATAAGTATCGATTTCCTTGTGTCTTTTCGCTTTGTCTTGATTCTGAGTTTCTGTTTTGCGTTTCTGTTTCGCCTCTCTGTTGTGTTTCGTTAATTTCTGAGTTGTTCATCATTTTCCTTTAATGTCTTGATTTGTTTTTCTGATTTGAATTGTTGCAAATTTTGTTTCGGTCTCCAAGTTGCGTTTCCTGTGCCTTGAGTCTTATTTCATTTTAATTCGGTGAATCTTCTTATTTGAGTCTTTTAAGTTTTAAAATCTACTTCTGTTTTGTCTATGTCATGTTGCTTTGCTTATTTTGTCATTTTAAATCTGTGTTTAATTGGTTTAGTATTCAATTTCGTGAGTACTTGAAGTTAACCTTGGTGTAATTTCTGTCAAGCCTCAAAAGCTATGACTCATTCGAATGAATAAGCTGGCTGACAGATTTCCATTGGCAATTTTGAATGATTGCATTGTCATATCTGATTTGAGTTTGGCTGTTACTCACAAATGCACACCATATGAGCTATGAAAAGTTTAATTAAGAGCTCGGGTGTTTGTACTTGGCAGTAGTTAAAATTGACTTTTGATTTGCATGTTTCCTTTGAATTCATTGTTATCTGTGAACTAAGTTTGGTTCTATAAGTTGAACTGCTAGCCAGTAACAAGTACACATCTCATAAGCAATGAAATACATGGCATAGCTTGGTGGTACTTTGTGAAAACACAACATTCTCTTATTTCAATTACACCGAGATTGAATCTGTCTTAGTGTCTTGTGTGTGTGGTTGTATTTTATACTTAGTATTAGATCATTACTAAGTTCTAACATCAGTACATCCTAGAGTCATTGTGTCTGAGTGCTTTAATTTCTTTTCTGCAGAATTAAATTTGATTTGACTTGTGTTACTGCACCTTTGTGTCAAAGTTGTTCTGGCTTAAAATTTGTAAGTGGTTGATGATTAAGTCCACAAAAATCTGCATCACATCAGCAGTACTTGTAATCTTGTATAAAACAACCACTAAATCTGTGATTTGGAATTTGAACCTAGCAGTAACACTTGTAATTGGAGTTGACTCTACTGATTTCATTGTAAAATAGTGCATAAGGCTGAAATTAACAATGTTAGATGCTGCACTACAATTCTGAAATAAAGTGAATCAGTTTGAACATTTGTTTACAAAAAAATTCTGTAATTTGTTCTTGATCTTTTTATTGCTTTTGAAATCTACTCTAAAACTGATCTTAGGATCCTGTTTGAGTGCTTACTTTGATCAAAAGCTTTGTTTCTTGATTGTCATTGTTGAATGTCTTAGTTTTGTCTCAATGCATGTGCATTATATTCTGCTGTTCTTAATTTGAGCTTTAATTGTTTTTTTCATCTAATCTAGAGTCTGTCTACAGTGGTTATTGTATTGTGCTGTCAATTCCTTTGCTTTAGTGGCTGTCCTGTTCTGTTCTGGTTTCTGATTTTGACCTTAGCCTAGCCATTCTTGATTGAGAAGCTTGTTACACTCTGGTTTCTGGAATTTGAAAGAGGGTTTGTGTGCTTGGTAGCATCTTAGGTGGTGGTGGTCTAAAAGACTCTCCAGTTTTGTACTGCCAAGGGAGAATCTCCCTTCCAAACCTTTTAATTTTAGTGCTTTAAGCTTCCAGAGAGAAACCTGAGTTTGTCAGCTTTGTGTGGCTACATCTAAAGCCAAATATCCTTGTTGAGAGCGTGTTCTTACTTCAGTTCTGAATCTGAATTGTGCTCACCATTTTATTTGTGCAGTTTTTGTTTTGATTTCCATTTATAGGTGGTGTTATGTCAAGAGTGAATTACAAAAAGCTGCAACAGTGAAGAAGTTGAACAAGGAGTCTCATGAAACGTGAACTGAAATGGGCTTTGGGAGTGCAGACCAGAACCTTCACTGATACAGTTGTAGAATTTCAACAGAGTCTAGCTTAAGCAATTAGAGGCAGAAACACTTCATGTGGGAGTGTTGAACTAAAGGGAGTCTTTCACCTTAATTTGCTTCTGTTTTGGTTGAACTATTCCTGTTATAGCTTGTTATTGCTTAGCATTATTTGAAGGTTGATCTGGTATGATAGTTTTTGTAGACTAGGATTAGTCATTCTGTATTGGAATTGTTTCTGCATTGCATTGGATTGGTCAAGTTTTGATTAGTCTGGTTGGTTGTTTAATCAGATTGGTTTCAGCCCTGAATCACATCCATTTGCATCTGGTTAAATATACATTTCCATGTGTATTTTGCGGGATTTTGATGTAACTTTGTGTGTGCATAGATGAATTGATTGAACCTTTAGTTTGAGCAGAAGATTTATGAAGAAACAGTAGCAGAAACATCTCATTTAGGAGTTGTGAATTTAAGGGAGTTTGCTTAAAATGTTTTATTTGTTATAACTGGCAATTGTTAAAATTGGGTGGACTGCTGATTTGATTGGAATTCAGTTTGTGCAGGAGTTTAATTGAGAAGCAGCAGAGTTTCACTAGAAAGATTGGAAAGCTTGTGCAACCAAAAGAAATGGAAGATGAGACTAGCCAGGAGATTCAAAAGCATTGATTCCAGAAGCTGTCAAGAAGCAACAAAATTGAGCAAAAGTATAGCTTGAGCAACCAGTAGCTATCATCTGAACTAAAGGGAGTTTCTTTTATCTCAAACTGTTTTGATATGATTAAATTGTTTAGTATGGCCTGCAATCGTTAGGATTAAAATTGTTTAATTGTTGATTTGGTTGGAATTCAGTTTGTGCAGGAGTTTAATTGAACAGCAGCATAATCTTAGTGGAAAGCTTGGAAAGCTTGTGCAGCCAAGAGAAAGGGAAGTTATTACTACCCTATATACTCTTTTGCAATCTGTTTTAACCAAGTGAATACTCATAGCAGTTTTGTGCATGTGTGATTGCATGATTGGATAAGCTAGTTTCTGGATCTAGGCCGAGAATTGAAAGGAATATTTCGCCTCTGGAAGATTTCGTGCAAGATGAAGAAGTGGTCTAGGACCGCATCATGGTTTTGATTTTTTATTTTCTCTGTATTTGTTTGATTCATCTGAATTGTAATGGGTTTGTCTTAGCCCACTGTTAGCTTTAGCTTGTTTTGTAAAAAGGCCTTTTATAAAGTCCAAGTATTTGGAAGAGTCTTTGGTGCTCTTTCAAACTCTTGGCAACTTTACTTGCTTTAAATTTAGCATAGGTAGATAGATGAATGTGTGATTTGATTTGTGTTTCTCGTAGGGGTCATTAGAGTCCGCTGGATTCTTAAGTGTTGTGTTTGTTTAATTTTGTGTTCACGGTTAGGGGTGACTTAGGCTAAAAGAGATTAAACTCTAAGCCTTTTCACACATTAGAGTCCGAGAGTCTAGTCTTTTATTTGTGCTTAATTGTATGTGTTTGTTTGAGTTGTGTACTTTGTTTCTAAAGGTGATTTTAGTTTAAGGGGTAATTAGTTAGTAGCCTAAGACATTTCTGGCAAGGCAAGACTTGGTACTTAAGCAGCTTTTTAGCTCACCTCTCTTACCTGGGACTTGTCTAAGTGAAAGTTTTGAACCCTTTTGATTAAGAAAACTTTTAAAAACAAAGATGTCTTTTTATGGTTCATATAGGTCTTCTAGGATAGATAAAGTTGATGAAATGTTTAAACAAGCTAGGAATCTTCCATCATTTGGTAAAGACATAGGTGCATTAACATACCTAGCTTGGGAAAAAGAAATTGATAAAAAATCCTTGGCTTTATGAAGAGAGTGAATATTATGTTCTTAGTATATATCTCTCTAAGTTAGAAGTGCATGCAAGAGAGTGGTGGAATGAAAGACAATATCATGTTAGGAAAGGTAGAAAGTCCTCCATACGTGATTGGCATGATTTAAAAGCTTGCATGAGAAGAAAGTTTTTGCCTTCAAGTATTAAAAGAAACCTAGAACTAATTAGGGATTGCATTGAAGATGGAAAATCATTTCTTGAGAGTTTAAATGATCATGGGTTTCTTCGTAGAGAATTAGAATTTAGGGTAAGACTTAAAGAGATCAAGGATAAGAAAAGAGAAAGAGAGATTGAGAGAAAAGAAAAGGAAGAAAAGAAAGAAGAGAAGAAAGAGAGAGAAGAAATAGAGAAAAGAGAAGAGAGAAGAAGAGAGGAATTAAGAAGAAAAGAAGAAAGAGAGAAGAAGGAAAAGGAGAAATTGTTCCTTATGGCAAATCCTATTCTTCCAAAGACCATAGAACTTAAAAGGGAAGGTTTCCAAATCTTTACTTCTTCTCCAATAATTGATTATTTTTCAAATTTTAACTTCTCTTTCAAACAAATTGTCATCTCATATTCTATGCAAACTTTTTCAAAATATGACAATTTAAATCTTGAATTATTCAAATCTTTTAGGAAAGAAATAACTCAAGATGAAAGTGAATTTGGACTTCTAGAATTTCCAAATGTGATAACACAAAATATTAGAAGTCCTTATTTCCTTGTTTTTATAAAAAAATTCTTCCTTGGATTGGTATTAATTGAAAATATATTTGATGTTTATTGCAGATTTGTGTTTGATCCAGGAGGAAGAAAAAGTTAATATAAAAGAATAAGGCCACTCCAAGATGGCCATGCTGATGGACAAATTTATGAACACCAAATTATGATGTCACAAACTTGTTTTCAATCGGCAAGTATGACCGAATCGTTCAAGTAATAAAACTTGGTAAGACCAAGTATCGTTCTTCCCAAAGGACTCATGGCCTAGTTTAGTTATGTGGTTTCTTGATTAACTAAGACTTACAAACGAAATATTCGGGGTTTAAAATGCAATACAGAAAATAAACATGTATGCATGAATTTTGATCAATGGCAAAAATCAAAGATAAACACTTTCAATGAAATATAGATATGAATATGTTGTTGGGGTTCAATTTCATCTTATCCACTCTCATATATTTTAGGAATTCAACATCAAATCATCATTGTTAATGCCACTCTCTAATGTACCTTTCCAGAAGGCTTCTCCCTAATCACGAGTTCATACAATTCCTAGCATTCCTAATGATCAGTTCATAAGTACAGGAGCTTAACGACAACCAATATAAAATTGGGAGAAATTCCCCGGATCTAGACTTCCCCGTACGTGCCCGTATCGACAAAACCAATAATCATGCATCGAATGAGTTAAACAATGCAAGCATTAAGCAAAGAGGAAAAACCCTAACTAATGATGAAAGAAAGCATAAGTCTTAATTAAAAGATGTAAAAACAGATTCCATATATGAGAGTTTCACAAGACTACATTGATTCCCCAACAAACATACAGAGTTTAGTTCACCATATTCATGGTGAACCTAGATGAATTACAATGAAAGAATGAAAGAATAAACCCTAAAAAGGTGAAGAGGAAGCCTCAGCATCCAAGATCCTCCTTCAAAGGGGTGGAAGAGAGAGTGTTTGCTTCGTTCCAGCCAGAGATACCTAACCCTAGGAAACCCTAAAGCTTATGTATCATTCGTAAATTACAAAAAGTCAAGTCCAAGCCCATTAAAGTGCCGCTCAGCGGTAAAATACCGCTCAGCGGTGAGTGCGTGACTTGTTTTCTCCCCTCAGCGGCCATTTTGCCCCTCAGCGGACCTCACGTGACTTCCAGAGTGCCGCTCAGCGGTAAACTACCGCTCAGCGGTGAGTGCGTGACTTGTTTTCTCCCCTCAGCGGCCATTTTGCCCCTCAGCGGACCTCCCGCAAGCTCCTGAGTGCCGCTCAGCGGTAAACTGCCGCTGAGCGGTGACTTCGGCTTCTCCTTTTGCACTTTTTGTTGTCTTTTCTGATTTCATCTCTCTCCTTCTTCACTTCTTTCACCAAATTCACCTTAAAACCTGCACAAAAACACTGAAATCAAGCATAAACCTGTCCAGCTCTCTTATTTCAAAAAATAAAGAAAAGCATGATTTCAAGCTAGTTTCTAAGTGTAAAGGTTGCTTTTAGTGTCAATTTTAATCATGAAAATAACAGTTTTTCAACTGTTATCACAACCCCAAACTTAAAACTTTGCTTGTCCTCAAGCAAATAAGATGTAACTCATCTTCAACCAATTCATATGATGTTCACTCATTCAAAAATCTTTTTCAAGATAAGTAAAAACTTCACTCAAACTTATGACCAAGAGTTCAATCAAGATGTGCACATGCTTTAGTGTTCACAAAGTCATTTAAATTCCAACAAATGCTATTTTCATGAATGATCAATCAATTAAGCATGGATGTTCATGTGTTCATGTGATATTTCCTCACTAAGTCAAGTGTTTCACTCACACTCAAGTGTATAAGAGATGATCACTCATTCACTCTACTATCACAATGTACATGAATAACTTTGCCTTTCATTTTACCACAATCAAAAACATTCACAAGCATGCATCATCACAAGGACTTTTCTATGGCTTATAATGTGGCTGGGCTAACAAGAAAATTGGTTTTTCTGGATCACAAAATCCTTGAGTTAAGAGAATAACAACACAATCATCTTATTCATTCCCAACTTTCTTTTGCCTTTGCATTGAGCTTTGCTTCTTTTTTTTCTTTTCTTTTTCTTTGCATATTCTTACTTTTTAGCTCTTAGCTCAATGCTTTTCATGTTTTCCCAACAACCCCAAACTTGAACATTTAACAATACCACACAAGATCTTCTACTTAACTCAAGGTAAAGATTTTCAATCAAGGTTTCAGTGTATATTCAAGGCTAAGGGTTCAAAGGATAGAACACAAGTGTTCTCTTTTAGTGGGCTAATTTTATTTGGCCAATAAAAAGGTTTTCAACAAATGGCCTTGATCACATGATGCAAAACAAGCAATTGATTCAATCATAGAAAACCTGGGCAAAACCATTCATGCTTTCAAAGTAATAGCATTCAACAATAACAACTCTGGAGCTCAAAATCTCACATATAAGCTCATTCACATTTGACATACACATCCTGCTTAATTTCACAATCACAATCATGATATCATGCATTTGTTCACAAAGCTTGTGAATCACCTGTATAAGCATTTTAATGTGCACATCATCTCAACATCAATAATCATAAGCATCATTCAGCATTACTTATCACACAATCACAGTTAATAGCAAACCATCACAAGAAACCAGGTTTCAAATAGAGTACATCAAACCCTAATCTAAAAACAAAACAAATAAGTTCAGAAAACTTAAACCACAAAAGCATAAGCACATGATAGCATTCATCAGTAAATGCTATCTCAGCTCCTCATCAATCTGAGCTGTCCTCTGTATCTTCCTCTTCCTCCTCATCTTCATCATCTTCAAATGCATCATCCTCATCAGCTTCATCTTCTTCCATATCTCTAGCTGAAGCTTCAGCTGCTCAGCTCCTCCTCCATGCACTGGTTCCTCTGGCCAAGCTACCACATTATGGAATTCATCCATAGTCCACCTGTGGGCTGGAGGTGTATCATACATCCCCACAATCATCTCAGCAGTGGCCACCTGCCCTCTGTGAATGGACTGCAACTGAGCCCCTATAAGAGACATATACATGTCCCTCATCTGGAATGGCTCTGCTTCATGTGTCTCAGCAGATGTCTGGCTCTGTGCTGGCCCTCTCTCTCTACGAGCACGGCGTGGTGGAACTGGCTGAGCTGCATCATCACCTCCACAGTACTGTCTATAGTAGGCCTCATCAATAGCTTTTCTTGGCCTCTCAAAAGGTGGAGCAGAAGTGTCCACCCCAGCTATCTTGCAAAGGTGCGTGATCAAAGAAGGATGTCCTAGTGGTGCTTTGTTGTTTGAAGTATTGGCGCACACACTAATCTCATCAGCTATCACCTGCCCAATATTAACATTCAAGTTTCTGATAGCACAGTAGATGAAGAATGCCCTGCTGAGAGTAATATCTGACACATGTGAACATGGCTGAATGTTGGCATGAGAAAACGCCATCCAATACTTTGCAAGAGGAGTCAAATCGTCCTCCTAATGTTAACCACTGAGCCAGATATTCCTTTGGAAGTGTCCTCCAGGTATACACAGTACTCTCTCCACATCCTCATAATCAGCACCTTCCTCCATGCAAAGAGCAAACTGGCACTGCTCACCAGCCCATACAGTGTCCAGAAAGTTATTAATTGAATCAGGATCATACCTGATAGCATGGCCTCTGACATAGCCCAAATAATTCTCAGCTGGATAATCACCAATCTTCTTTGCATTGGTGTAAAATTCCTTAACCACAGCTATGTTGGCAGGTGCAGGATAAGTGGCTAGCTTTCCCCATCATTCCCTAAAACTTGCTCTCCAAATTGAGGAGCAAGGTTAGGTATCATTCCAACCTTTCTCTCCATCAGAAGTCTCCTGTCCTGAACCACTTTAAAGTGCTTCTCATGTTTCCTAGAGAGGAACCTGCTAGATGGGGTTGCTCTGGTTCCTTTTCCTTTCTCTTGGTTGCCATGGTTTTCAATCTTTTTCCTGATGAGGATGCCATTCCTACATTCAAAACACAAACAAAACCACAGAACATGATGTTAATCATTAGTAAAACACAAAAACAACTCCTTTCGAAGCTAAACCACCGCTGAGGGCCAGAATTCCCCCTCAGCGCCACCAGTACCACATTCCAGATCACACAAAACCAGAAAAATCAAATCTGGCAGAGTGCCGCTCAGCGGCAGTTTACCCCTCAGCGGTAACTCTGCAGATTTTTGAAAAACCTGTTTTAAAGCTTTCCTAACTCCACCCAAATGCAATTTTCAGTTTTCCAGTTCATAATCATGCAGTTTAATCGGTTCAAACATCAAATATATCATCAAATCATGCAAGAAATCAAAACCCCTAAATCTTCATGCTTTGACAATCATATTCAAAATCAAAACCCTAGAATGAACAAAATGCATTTTACTTACTTGGGTGGAGATACTAGATGCAATGAGAATGCTTCCAAGCTAGAATGTCTCTTCCAACCCCAAACTTTGATGGCACACTAGTGAAAAAGTGAGTGGAAGAGAAATTTTCTTAAGAGGGAAGAGTGAAAAGATGTGGAAAACCTTGGAGAAGGTATGTGGGAGTGTTTGTGCAGAGAAAAATCTGAAAGTGTGAAAGAATACGCAGCTTAGGGTTTAAAAATACCCTAATGGGCTCGGGTCCCGCTAAGGGGAACTAAAACCCATCTGCGAGAGTACCGCTCAGCGGTAAAGTACCGCTCAGCGGCACTTTCGTGATGTGTCTTCTCCTTCTTTTCTTAACCTACGTGCCTCCTAGACATGCCCCTCACTGGCTCCCTGCAATTCAATGTTCAAAATGCTTATGCAAACCCTAACTAAAACAAATCAACAAAAATATTCAATCAACTGGGTTGCCTCCCAGGTAGCGCTTGTTTAACGTCACGAGCCTGACCCAAAATCCACCAACACCCTTCAGTAGGTGCAAAATTTTCTTACCAACACCCATCAGTAGGTGTTACACCATAGTATCCTTCAGTAGATACTTAACCACCTAGCATCCTTCAGTAGATGCTATCTCTAACAAAATAATTACAAAAATAATGTTCACAAATTAAAAATTACAAAACCAAAATAAAATCAAAAGTTCTTAAATCACTGGGTTGCCTCCCAGCAAGCGCTCTTTTAACGTCATTAGCTTGACCCAAGCTCAAGTTCCTTCTTCTTTTTCTTCTTTCTACTGAACTTCTTCAAAATTTGATCAAACCAGGAACCTGTTGCAATGTCTCAACCATAGGAACTTTAATCTCCAATTTCTTGAAGATTTCCATAAAGCACTTGAATTTCTTTTCCTTCCTATGATTCTTCTTTAGATGAGGATGGGATTTTTCATATGATTCCTTCTTCTTTCCTCTCATCTTCTTTTTCTTCCTTTTTCTCTCCCTAAATTTTCTCTTTTTCTTTTCTTTTATTTTTTTCTTCCCTTTCTTTTTCTCCTCAACTTCTTTATTTTCACACAAATTTTCTTTCTCTCTTCTCTCTCAACCACTTCTTTTTCTTTTTTTCATCTTTATCTTTCTCACTCAACTCTTCTTTCTCTTTTCTCTCTACCCTTTCCTCATCAATCCCTTGTCACTTTCAGTGATAATGACTTGCCCTTCCTCCTTAAGGTTAACTTCAGTATTAACATCATCATTCAATCTCTGATTGATGTAACGAAGTTGCATCTCCATTCTTTTACATGATTCTTCAATGCTTTTCTGAGTAGAGTCGGAATTTTTCAAAAATCGTTGAAGGGTGTCCTCCAACCTATCCAAACTTCCTGATAGAAAGGGTTGTTGCTGCCATTGTTGTTATGGTTGGTTCTCAAATTGTCCAGCAACTTGCCAAAATTGGCTTTGATCCATGCTTGAGTGAGGTTCCCACCAGTGGTTGAGATTACTTTGGTGGAATTGAGTGCCCATATAGTTAAATTCTTGACCAAATTGCATTCTGCAGACATTAGGCACAAAACCCTAAAAACAATTGTTAGCACAAAAAGATAGAGAAAAAAAAATCAAAGGATATAATTGAAAAGATAAGAAGATAGGAAATAAAAACAGAAAAATAAAATAAAATAAAATAAAATACAAACAGAAAATAAAATAAAATAAAATAAAATCTAATCTAATCAAATAAAATAAAATCAAATAAAAACCGAAAAAAAAAAACAAAAAATAAAAACAGAAAACAGAAAAAAACAGAAAACAAAAAAAATAAAATAAAATGAAATAAAATACAAACTGAAAAATATAAACAGAAAAATAAAATAAAATAAAAAAAATTCGAAATTTAAATTAAAAATAAAAAAAATAAATCAAAGATAATCAATAATCACACAAATTAACCAGTTAAACCACGAGTCCCCGGCAACGACGCCAAAAACTTGATGGACAAATTTATGAACACCAAATTATGATGTCACAAACTTGTTTTCAATCGGCAAGTATGACCGAATCGTTCAAGTAATAAAACTTGGTAAGACCAAGTATCGTTCTTCCCAAAGGACTCACGGCCTAGTTTAGTTATGTGGTTTCTTGATTAACTAAGACTTACAAACGAAATATTCGGGGTTTAAAATGCAATACAGAAAATAAACATGTATGCATGAATTTTGATCAATGGCAAAAATCAAAGGATAAACACTTTCAATGAAATATAGATATGAATATGTTGTTGGGGTTCAATTTCATCTTATCCACTCTCATATATTTTAAGGAATTCAACAATCAAATCATCATTGTTAATGTCACTCTCTAATGTACCTTTCCAGAAGGCTTCTCCCTAATCACGAGTTCATACAATTCCTAGCATTCCTAATGATCAGTTCATAAGTACAGGAGCTTAACGACAACCAATATAAAATTGGGAGAAATTCCCCGGATCTAGACTTCCCCGTACGTGCCCGTATCGACAAAACCAATTATCATGCATCGAATGAGTTAAACAATGCAAGCATTAAGCAAAGAGGGAAAACCCTAACTAATGATGAAAGAAAGCATAAGTCTTAATTAAAAGATGTAAAAACAGATTCCATATATGAGAGTTTCACAAGACTACATTGATTCCCCAACAAACATACAGAGTTTAGTTCACCATATTCATGGTGAACCTATATGAATTACAATGAAAGAATGAAAGAATAAACCCTAAAAAGGTGAAGAGGAAGCCTCCGCATCCAAGATCCTCCTTCAAAGGGGTGGAAGAGAAAGTGTTTGCTTCGTTCCAGCCAGAGATACCTAACCGTAGGAAACCCTAAAGCTTATGTATCATTCGTAAATTACAAAAAGTCAAGTCCAAGCCTATTAAAGTGCCGCTCAGCGGTAAAATACCGCTCAGCGGTGAGTGCGTGATTTGTTTTCTCCCCTCAGCGGCCATTTTGCCCCTTAGCGGACCTCACGTGACTTCCAAAGTGCCGCTCAGCGGTAAACTACCGCTCAGCGGTGAGTGCGTGACTTGTTTTCTCCCCTCAGTGGCCATTTTGCCCCTCAGCGGACCTCCCGCAAGCTCCTGAGTGCCGCTCAGCGGTAAACTGCCGCTGAGCGGTGACTTCGGCTTCTCCTTTTTGCACTTTTTGTTGTCTTTTCTGATTTCATCTCTCTCCTTCTTCACTTCTTTCACCAAATTCACCTTAAAACCTGCACAAAAACACTGAAATCAAGCATAAACCTGTCCAGCTCTCTTATTTCTAAAAACATGAAGAAAAGCATGATTTCAAGCTAGTTTCTAAGTGTAAAGGTTGCTTTTAGTGTCAATTTTAATCATGAAAATAACAGTTTTTCAACTGTTATCACATGCTCCCAAAGATTGTGTGGAGTTTCTTCATAAGGGGATTGCCAGATTTGAGGACAAATCTTTTCTTAAGAGGGAGGGCATGATGGAATCCTACTTGACTTAGTTTTCCTTTTGTATTTTTACCTTTCCTAGCTTAGCTCTTAAGGAGTATGGGTTACTATAAATACCCAACTCCTCTCTTGTATTAGGACTTTTGAGATTAATGAGAATTGAATTTTCTGAATCAGAAATTATTCTCTCTTGAAAGTCATAGGCTAGAGAGTCCAAAGAATCCCTCTAGCCACCTTCCAAGCACACTCTCATTTTTCCATTTCTCCAAAAATTCCACGGTGCTTTCTCTCTCATCCTCCACGCTGACTTCTCACCGCCACATCTCGTGCACGCGTCAGCTCCTCCTTACATCACCGCTCCAACGTCTCATCCACGTCTTCAGACCGCGCCTCTCATTTCTTTCTTCACGCACATCATACCCGCACATTCACATTCTCTCTCTCGTGAGAGTATTTCTCCGTCTCGCAGAACCACATCTCCTTCTTCCTTCATTTCTTTGCTTCGTTTCAGCCATTACAAACCTCTCCACCGAACATTTTCATCCAAACTTAGGGTTCCTTCATCATTCTCATTTTGCCTTTCGATTTCACCGATTGTTTTTCCCTTTCTACCGTTTAATCCACTTTCCTCTAAGAAATCTAACTTTCCTACCGTTTAATCTTGAGTTTGAACCGATTCATCGGTTCATTTTGAGCTTTCCCCCTTTTCTAGGGTTTTCTTCGTGTCTCTAGGGTTATCTCTCGATTAAACCTTAGATCTTAGGGTTTTCTTGAGTCTGTTCTTAGTTTGGTAGGTTTCCTTTGAGTAAGCTCTGAATCTAGATTTTCGTGTACTTTCCGCTGCGTTCATCTCTGGAGGAAGCTTCGAAGGAGTCCGCGTCGCGTCGTCGGCCTCTCCTCAGGCGTTCGTCCATCACAAAATTAGGTCTATTGGGGTAATATCCACATATCATAATTAATTTCGATAGTATGGTATTATAGTTATTTTTTATAATGAGATATCATTATGTTATTATTAACTACTTTGTTATTATATACTTGAGGTAAGTATTATTCCAATGATAACATAAGTCCACGATCCATGTGGATCCTATAAATACAAGTAGTATATCCCACGAAAAACTCACTTAGTAATCACTCATACTCAATACTATATCCATAAAGATCTAAACTCTCTTACTGACTTCAATGTCGAAGAGTCTTTTACAGGTGAATTTCGCCCCTCTTAACAACAAGAGATTCAATTCCAATCATCAAGAGCATTCAAGCCATCACTAGGATCTTGCCACCTATTCGTAGATCCACACTTAAGATCTTGGTAAGATCATCTGTGCCCACCGCGGGGCTGATAACAGGGTTCTTAAACGAACCATCAATCCCTTAGGCCTTCCATTGGTAATGACTAGTCATTCTCCTCAGACCTCGACTAAGGGCTTATGTTCCTATCACTTCCAATAATCTCACATCTTTAACAGTTAAAGTCAAAGGAAGTTTATATACTCCTTCATTCTTCCACCCTTCAAGACACCTTAAAAGAAACTATGGCTGAACTTCAATCTCCAAAACAAACGATATTTCATATGTAGAGTGATTGACCTTAACAATATCACACTAGTAACTCTGAATCAAAACATTAATTAATTAACCTAAATTTGTATATATTAAAGTCGCCTTTTTTTTGTGAATCAAGTATGTATTTTGTTACAATGAATATTTTCTTACAGTGAATTAAAAATGGCATCCTTAAATCCATGTTTTGTTTCTAAAAGTCAATATATTCTTTTCCCGAAGGGTAAAATGTGTTGTATTTTTTTTTTTGGATATTTCAAGGGTCACAATGTCTCACCTTTTGGTTTAACTTTCTTTGTAATGTCTTTATCTAAGATTGGTTTAATAGCTATAGTATAAAGAAAGAGTGATGTTAACTTTAGGCTTTTGTGAGCAGTCGTGCAAATGCAAAACCATTGGCCCCGACAAACGATTTTCATTACATTTTAATTAAATATTTCCATAAAATAAATACAAAATTTCTAAGAAGCTATTTTTAACTTAGCGTAACTTCTGCTTTAACAATATTATAATGCCATACAGCATTACCATTTTAATGTATTAACACTGTTACCTTTACACAAATTTATTACACCTTATCCAAGATAAACACAACCCTTTTTTAATAAAAAAATTGCTCTCTTGTTTCTCTTTTGGACACATATTTTTAAACCATTCCTATTATTTAAGAAAATTATCTCATGATTATTATAAATATTTTAAAATCTTGTAGTTCAAATAATTTTTAAAAAGAACCACAGACAAACGGGACCTATTATACTAAAGCAGTGTACATATTATTTTTTTTCCTTAAATTGACGTATCTATTCTGTTATTGCCACAATTTTAGTTTCATATTAATCATAAAATTAAGAATTTAATTTCATTATAACTAAAAAAACCAGTGGACCATGAACGCAATGTTCAAATATTTAATGGTTAATTATATTTGTAGTTTCTAGACTTTAAAATAAAATTGTATTTTGTTTCTGTTATAAATTTTATACCAATTTCATTCGTACATCTTATGAATGAATGTATGATATATATCTTTGACAGCAGTGTGTTGCACAGTGGTTAATATGTCGTTGGTCACATTATAAACTGTTGAATTTCATTAGTGATACATTTATTCATAAAAAATGTAAGATAAAATTAGTAAAATATTTATGATAGAAGTGAAATGTAATTTGAGTTAAAAGTATAAGAACTAAAAATCCAAAAATTAAAAATTGATTCAGAAAAGTCAAATTTGGTCTTGTTATATAAAACTCAGGATTGTGTGCATGCACGATCCCATCCTAGGCACTGCTGTCGTATTAAAAGAGATAAAAGAGAGTACCCTTTAAAGTACTGTGATTTTCACCATATTTATCTTTAGGTTTACTTTATTAATTTTCATGAAACAGACATTTGTTTAAACTTTGAAAATCAACCATATATATCCGCAACTGCAATATTGGAGACAAGTAGCTTTTTATCTACCAAACAATATTCTAGTAGAAGAGAAAACCAATGTGCTTAATTTCTATACTGACTTGATATGTTTATGTATATATATTAATTTATTTATTTTAGGCAAAGGCAAAGAAAGAAGAATGTTGAAAGAAAACCTGAAACACGAAGCTTAAAGCATTTAATTAAGATACATAGAATAAGAACTGTGGAAGCCAGAAAAGTTATGGTCAGCAACCAAACTTGAGAAGAATTCTTAGCGATGACACGCACGTATCGCACTACTTTCTCTTCATTCAAATCTAATATTACAAGACATGTCAACCATAAAATATCCCTTCCTACTCATCCTTCCATGCTTTTCGTCTCCATTTTTTTAATCAATAATGCCATTTTCAACTGTTTCTTTAGTAATGAATTTCTCTTAAATGAGTTTGACTTTTATTTAAATGTAAAAAAAATAAGAAATATATATATATATATATATATATATATATAACAAAACACATAAACTTATTGGTATCTTGAATTTCAAGTAATACGTTTATTGTGATTCTAAGTATGAGTTGGAAAACTTACAGTAAAAATAAAAAAATAAAGTGATATAGAAAAAAAAACTCTATATGTTAAGATTCTTATTAAAAGGTAGTGTCATAAAAGGAAGTTGTTACTTTTACTAACAAATTAATCGTTTGCAATATGCTTCATTAGTCTAATAAAATATAAATTGTCAATAAACATAATGTTTAGATTATGCAACATAACCTATGTATCCCTTAATGAATCATACAATTGATAATATATATGTGAAAGTATTTTAATGTACTTCGTTACTTAATGAAATGAAAATGAACATAGATAAAAATAAGTAAACAAAATTAGAAAAATGGAAAAGAAAAGGCCCTCTCTCTTAATTCCTGCAAAATGAGAAAAAGAACCATATATGAGATCAGGAATCCTTTCTTTTCAGCTTTATGTTGATTAAACAAGATTAATCTTGTTTAAACACGATTATCCTTTTCTATAGACATGCCAAATAAAGAATAGATGCGAGTTTGTGTGCCTGACTTGACTACATATTATTATAGGAATGGATTCAAATATTATCAACTATTACTAAATATGCTTTTAGCAGTACATTCTAGACCTTTCACTTTATACACTTTAAAGAATTGTGTCAATCTAAAATATTGATGTGGCCTGGTAGAACTGAGAAACTATTATTTATTTGATCCTTAAAGATTTCTTCCTAAGTATGTATAAAATTTAGCGTTTTTCAAATTAACACTATATATTTTATTATCAGACGAAGGAATCTATCCAGCAAAAGTAATCTTGATTTATTTATTTTCAATGTGAAATAATCATGATCTGTTACAGCGAAAAATTGTCAATCGTTATACTTTTGGTATTATAATAGACTTAAGGTAAACTAATTAGTATATAAATTTAAAAGTTTACACACACACACACACACACATATATATATATATAGTCAATATTCTATTCCAAAGAAATTACATTTGTTATTAGTAATACTTGAATATTTTGTTACATAATATAATGTCAATAATAGTTAATAAAAATAGCCAATTATTTTATAGTGACATAAATGTCAAATAGTTAATAAAAAAGCCAATAAATAAACTCAAATGCAAATCTTAAGACATTAATGAATAGTATGTTTAGAAGAACTCTTTTCTAGGTCAATCAAGAAGAGAATATAAAAAAGAATAATTTTATTCTTTTTCACAAGTTAAAATTAGTTTATAAAGTAAAAATAAAAATTTAGATAAACTATATGAAAAAAAATTGCATATTAAATTGAGTATAAATTAATTTTAGTATATATAAAAAGCTAATTTCAATTTTTTTTTTATAGTTTTTTCAAAGAGAGTTGGTGCATAAGTCCTAAATGAAAGTTTAATTTATTTTATCAACAAGATTGTTTTGTGTTGAACATTTCTTGATTTTGTATTAAGAAAAGGCAGAAGATATAAGATAAGCACACGAACATCTCGTCACCCTTAAAATATTTATATTCCTTATCCATTCACCAAACACAACTTTTGGTGTCTTTGAATGGCCATATTACATAAGCATTATCTCTGAACAGTGAATAATCAATATTGCAGATGTAGCACATTTTGTTTGTCTTCTTCTCAAAAGTGATTTGATAACTTTATTCTGCTGGAACCTAATGACTCCTTTTCCACCCTTTTCCCCACTGACTTAATTAGCTACCATTATGATGTTAATTTACAAATACACCAACCTTGTGCTCTTGCCTTCTCTAGTAAATAAATATAATATTATATTTCTTAACACACCATGTAGAATCTGATAAACAACATTGTATTTTTAATATCCTACATAATTTAATTACAAATATGCACCAAATATTTTATTATATACACACACTAGTGCAGAACGGGCTATAGACGTCCGTTCTGTGGGTCTTTTGACGTCCGACCTCCAACGGACGTCTATGTGGGTGACGTCTATGTAGACGTCCGTTGTGTCAGGCCGGACGTCTATATAGACGTCCGTTGTGTCAGGCCGGACGTCTATATAGACGTCCGCTGTGTCAGGCGGACGTCTATATAAACGTCCGCTGTGAACCTCTCGGACATCTATACACTACTGCAGAAAGGGCTTTATTAGACGGGTTATTTAGGGTTATTTACGGGTTATTTAGGATTACAGGGTTTGGACGTTTGTTTGTGCACTGCAACACGTCTGAAGAGCAGATTCGAAATGAAAATGGAGGGAGATGGAGGAGTAAACGACCTAAAACGTAGGCCAAAAACGCCGCCCAAGAACACGCTACAAACTGCACAAAAATGCATAGAAAACGACTTTTAATCGGTTCAAATGAAAGATATTTCATCACTGAACAATTTAATCGGAATAAAAGTAAGATTAAATGGTCCAAAACAGATAAAAACCAACCTGGAAATGCAAGGCGCAGAGGGAACTCTCACGGGTTCGCATAACTCCTCGCGGGTTCGCGTTTTGGTTAGTAAGTCCTTATTTTAAACGTCTTTTGAACGTCCGTCCTGAAGGGGGACGGACGTTTAATATATATAGACGTCCGTCCCCCTCCAGGACGGACGTTCAAGAGGCTGACAGAGTAGTTGAACCAGTCAGCCCCTTGAACGTCCGTCCTGGAGGGGGACGGACGTTTATATATATTAAACGTCCGTCCCCCTCCAAGATGGACGTTCAAGGGGCTGACAGGTCCAACTACTCAGTCAGTCTCTTGAACGTCCGTCCTGGAGGGGGACGGACGTTTAATATATATAGACGTCCGTCCCCCTCCAGGACAGACGTTCAAGAGGCTGACAGAGTAGTTGAACCAGTCAGCCCCTTGAATGTCCGTCCTGGAGGGGGACGGACGTCTATATATATTAAACGTCCGTCCCCCTCTAGGACGGACGTTCAAGGGGCTGACAGGTTCAACTACTCAGTCAGCCTCTTGAACGTCCGTCTTGGAGGGGGACGGACGTTTAATATATATAAACGTTCGTCCCCCTCCAGGACGGACGTTCAAGGGGCTGACTGGTTCAACTACTCTGTCAGCCTCTTGAACGTCCGTCCTGGAGGGGGACGGACGTCTATATATATTAAACGTCCGTCCCCCTCCAGGACGGACGTTCAAGAGACTAACTGAGTAGTTGAACCTGTCAGCCCCTTGAACGTCCGTCCTGGAGGGGGACGGACGTTTAATATATATAGACGTCCGTCCCCCTCCAGGACGGACGTTCAAGGGGTTGACAGGTTCAACTACTCAGTCATCCTCTTGAACGTCCGTCCTGGAGGGGGACGGACGTTTAAATATATAAACGTTCGTCCCCCTCCAGGACGGACGTTCAAGGGGCTGACAGGTTCAACTACTCAGTTAGTCTCTTGAACGTCCGTCCTGGAGGGGGACGGACGTTTAATATATATAGACGTCCGTCCCCCTCCAGGACGGACGTTCAAGAGGCTGACAGAGTAGTTGAACCAGTCAGCCCCTTGAACGTCCGTCCTGGAGGGGGACGAACGTTTATATATATTAAACGTCCGTCCCCCTCCAAGACGGACGTTCAAGAGGCTGACAGGTTCAACTACTCAGTCATCCTCTTGAACGTCCGTCCTGGAGGGGGACGGACGTTTAATATATATAAACGTTCGTCCCCCTCCAGGACGGACGTTCAAGGGGCTGACTGGTTCAACTACTCTGTCAGCCTCTTGAACGTCCGTCCTGGAGGGGGACGGACGTCTATATATATTAAACGTCCATCCCCCTCCAGGACGGACGTTCAAGAGGCTGACAGAGTAGTTGAACCTGTCAACCCCTTGAACGTCCGTTAGAGGGGTCGGACGTCTACTGTATTATAGACGTCCGGCCCCGTCTAGGACGGACGTCTCCACACTCAATTATTTACATTTATGCCACCGGTCAATTATTTACGTTGGGGTTTTGGTGGACGGACGTCTATGAGGTGACGTTAAAGATCAATTTTGCACTAGTGACACTAACTTCAATTTTTAGAATCAAATTATGATTAACGTGCACGCATGAGACATTCATAATCAAGATGGATATAGAGGTTATGTAAGAAATAATTTTGATGTCAAATTATGGTAATAATGGACATACGCTGGATAATTTTATATTCGATTTCATTTAAGAGGGGTTTAATAATGTATATGAAAATAATCCTTGTAATAAGCTTTTAATTTTATTGGTGGATTTTCGGAGGAACAAACAAAGTCACACGTGTTTAACAAGGAAGTTCTACAATAATCTCAAATGTGTTGGGTAGGGAACTTGTTTATAGTGATGGAAAACATCTAAGGAAAAATAAAAGTTAGTTCAATATTAGTAGACTTGTAAGAATAATACAACAACAAAAATTAAAAAAGTTAAAAAAATATGCTTAGTTAATAATTTGACATAGACCTCCTTGAAAACTTACTTGTTAAGGCAACTAAATCTATCTCATGTCAAAAAATGTGCATCAATATAAGAAAGAACAAACTAAAAGAACACGTAGAGTTTGAGTTGAAATAGGTACAATTACAAAAATCAAACTGCATAGTATTTCTTACTTCTATTGTATGAATCATGGTCTCACCTCTAATAAGTGTAATATTAAGCATTTTGGTGTACCAAATGGAAAATATGTTTGGGTTAAACTTGTGAAATGATTTTTCATTGATTATACTAACTCCAAGGACCCATAATGAGTTTGGGGACCTAAATTCTTGCTTAACTAGTTTTATAGGAACATTCAAAGTCAAAGAAGTCATTGTGATACCTTGATAGTGAATGCTCAAAACACATGACAGGTGGCAATAAAAGGTTCATAAGTTTAGAGAAGAAGAGGCAAGGATTTGTTACATATGGGGATAACAACAAAGGAAGAATTATTGGAACCGGAGACATTGGAGGAGGAAGTACATTGACAATCAAAGATGTGCTATATGTTGAAGGACTAAAGCACAAACTCCTAAGCATAAGTCAATTATGAGATAAAGGTCTTAAGGTAACCTTTGAAAGTGATAAATGCACTATCTATTTTAAAGATTCATCTGACATTGCATTACAAGGTGTTAGGCATAACAACATATATTTGATTGACATTGAAAGTGCATTTAGTCATAGTCACTAGTAAATAAATGGCTTTTTAACTCGCGCGTTACGCATCGGTTTTAGAAAAACCGAAGCATATAAAAAAGTGGTGGCAATTTTGTAATTTTGGCGACACTATATGCCTCGGTTCAATTTGAACTGATGCTTAATGAGTATACTGCCTCGGTTCTCTAACCAACCGAGGCCAAAAACCCTGCTGAATCAGACTTTTCACCTGACAACTTTTTTGAAACAGGTCTAATGCCTCGGTTCTCTGACCCACCGAGGCAATATGTCCTGCCAGAAACTGATTCTGAACGTTTCAAATCCATCTTGTCAACCTTTATTGCCTCGGTTCCATTTTAACCAATGTCATAGGCCTTTATGCCTCGGTTTAGGCGTGAACCGAGGCCTATAGTTAGTAGATATTTTCAAAATTTTCATTTTCAATTTTATTTTGAATTTTTTTGGAAGGTTTACGCATCGGTTATTTTTATAACCGAGGTAATAACCTCTTTGATAGTTAAATTCCAGAAGCGTAAACATAGTAAGCACATTTTCGGTCTTTCTTCTTCTTCTTCCGCTAGAGAACGCGAACTGTTGCTTCCAATCTTGCCCGAACAGTTTGTTGCTTCGCCACCGTTGCCTCCACCACTGGTCATCGTTGTTGCCTCCACCATTGGTCATCGTCTCCTCCGCTTCATCCTCATCGGCATCGTCGCCTTCATCCTCCTAGTCCTCTTCCTTGTCTTCCTCATATGGGTCATCCTCCACGCTACCAAGCTCCGCTTCACCCTCCAAGACGTCACCCTCTTCACCTTCAACCTCTCTTCCCCCATCCCCAACACTCTCTCTCTCACCATGCAGGTCACCCTATCCTCCCATAACCCTAACTCCCGCATCGGTGTCTACTAACATGCACTCCACCTCCACACCTCCTACCGTAGCCAGCAGATTTCCCTCCCCACCATCGTCCCCGACACCTACTAGGGCGACTTCACCGTCAATCGCCCTTTTTCTTAATAGCCAAAAGTCCCCATATTTTTTTTAAAAGCAAAGCATCTACCGCCTCGGTTCGAATCCAATCGAGGTAAAAGAGCCCCACATTCTGCCTCGGTTCAGAACCGAGGCAAAAAGGCTACCTCTTCTTACCTCGCCTGTATATACCTCGGTTCATGAACCGCTGCGTATAGACGAAAATAACTGGTGTCGTTTCCTTTTACTGCACTAGTGAGTATAACATGTTTAGTTGCAAAGGAAGAAAATCCTTGGCAATCTGCATATATTCATATGCAACATTTGAATAAATTGATTCCAAAAGATCTTGTGATTGGTTTGCCTAAATTGAAATTTGAAAAAAACAAACTATGTGCAACCTGTCAAAAAGGAAAGCAAACTAAATCTTCCTTTAAATCTAAAAGCATGATTTCTACATCAAAACTTTTAGAACTATTGCATATGGACTTGTTTGATCCTTTTAGAATTAAAAGTTTTGGTGGAAATTACTATGCACTTGTAATTGTAGATGATTACACTAGATATACTTGGACTTTCTTTCTAACTTTGAAAAGTGAAGCTTTTAAAGCTTTCAAAACTTTTGCAAAAAGGGTTTAAAATGAAAAAGATTTGAAAATCAAGATAAAAATTAGTATAACTCATAACTTTTCTGCTCCTATAATTCCTCAACAAAATGGGGTTGTCGAGAGGAAAAACAAATCCTTGGAAGAGTTTGCTAGAACTCTACTAAATGAGTCAAATGTACCAAAATATTTTTGGGTTGATGCAGTTAGTACTGCTTGCTATGTTTTAAATAGGATGCTCATTAGGCCTATACTAAAACTAACTCCCTATGAGCTTTTCAAATGTAGAAAGCCAAATGTATCTCATTTAAAAATATTTGGTTGTAAATATTTTGTCTTGAACAATGGTAAAGATAACTTAGGAAAATTTGATGAAGCAATTTTCTTAGGTTACTCACTAACTAGCAAAGCATATAAGGTATTTAATATAATAACTTTAATCATTGAAGAGTCCATGCATGTTGTTTTTTATGAAGATTACCTAAGGGAAGCTCTTGAAAAAATGTACTTAAATGAGAATACTCCCTCTGAAGCTCCAAATATGCATCAAGAAGTTGAACATAGAAGTTATCAACAACCATGAGGCCTTCTATGGACAACATCATTGGAGATATCTCAAAAGGGGTGACCACTATACATAATTGGAATAATTTATGCTTAACTATTGTTTTTGTGTCTCAAATACAACCCGAGAACATAGGTGAAGCTCTTCAAGATGACAAATGGTGTATTGCTATGCAAGAAGAGTTGAACAAATTTGAAAGGAATGAAGTCTGGGAACTCATTCCTAGAAAAGAACATCGCCAAGTGATTAGTATCAAATGAGTCTTCATAAACAAGTTGGATGAAGAAGGAAATATCACAAAGAACAAAATACGGTGGGTTGCTAAAGGTTACTGTCAAGAAAAAGGTATAGACTATAATGAAACATATGCATCGGTAGACATGTTAGAAGCAATTAGATTATTACTCACTTATGTCTCTTTAATGAAATTCAAATTATATCAAATGGATGTGAAAATTGCTTTTCTGAATGGTTTTATTAAGGACGAAATGTATGTTGATCAACCTTCGGGTTTTGAAGATTTTGAGTTTCCTAATCATGTTTATAAATTAAAGAAAGCTTTGTATGGCCTAAACAGGCACCTAGGTCTTGGTATGACAAACTTAGTACTTTTCTTATTGAAAATGACTTCTCTAAAGGAAAGGTTGATTCAACCTTGTTCACTAAGAAAGTAGGAAGTCATATTTTGCTTGTACAAGTTTGTGTAGATGACATAATATTTGGGTCAACTGATAATTCCCTATATGTGAAGGATTTTCTAGCATAATGCAAGGGAAATTTAAAATGCCTACGATGGGGGAGTTAACATTTTTTAAGGCTTACAGATAAAACAACTGAATGGGGAAACTTTTATCTCCCAAACAAATGTTTAAAAGTATAGTACGCTCTTTACTCTATCTTACAGCCAGTAGACCTAGTATAATGTAGAGTGTATGTGTATGTGCTAGGTACCAAGCCAATCCTAAAGAATCTCACCACATAGTTGTTAAGAGAATTCTGAAATACCTTAAAGGCACTACTGCTTTTGGATTATGGTATCCTTCTGATGCAACACCTAGCTTAATAGGATATTCAAATTCTGATTATGGAGGATGTAAAATTATAGGAAAAGCACCAGTGGAACCTGCCACTTCCTAGGATGTTCCGTAGTCTTTTGTTACTCAAAGAAACAAGCGTGTGTAGCCTTGTCAACTAGTGATGCAGAATACATAACTGTTGGAAATTGTTGTGCCGAATACTTTTGATGAAACAACAATTGGAAGATTTTGATATCTTCCTTGATCACATTCCTTTAAAATGTGACAACACAAGTGTAATAAACTTAACTAAGAACTCCATAATGCACTCTAGAACCAAACACATTGAAATTAGACATCATTTCTTAAGAGATCACATTAAAAAAGGTGATTGTACCATAGAATACATTAACACAATGCATCAATTGGCTGATATCTAACACTCCCAAATCTCTACTAAGGTGATTGTATGACCTTAGTAGAGATTTGGGAGTGTTAGATATGTCTTAGGATTAAGATCCAAGTCAAAATTGTGTTTTTCGTCAATCACCATGCAATAATCGATTATGGAAAGGTCATAACTGATTATCTCTAGTCTAAGAAAACATCTTTTGGTTCGCAAATAATCGATTATTGTAGGGCATAATCGATTATCTCGAAGAGTTCTTAAGAATATGGGTTCTCATGAAGAAATAATTGATTATCTTCATCGATAACCGATTATCAGCGAATTTATGGGAATTTTTTTTGAACCAATAATCGATTATTAGTCATTGTTATTTCGAAAAATAGTCGTTGTAACGATAAAAAATGTCTATAAAAGGCCATAAAAAATTAACCGTTATTTCCAATCTCCCTAATTTTTAATGATAATAAAAAATCTCTTTGTTAAACGCATTTATGTTTATCTGCATAAACTTTAAGCTTACAAACAGCATAAAGATGTTAGTAATAAAAACTATTATTAGAAGGTTTCTCCCCTTTTTTTATCATCATCAAAAAGGGGGAGATTGTTACCAATGAGGAGCATTGATGTCTTGGAATGATTTTGATGATGATTGTTGAAGACTTGAAGAATCTTTTTGTATCAATGTTAAAAGCATTCTTTGTAGAAACAATTGTATAAGAATCATTTTGCATTTGTAAAAGCACTTAGAAGTTTCATATCTAGTAATTATTTAGGGCAATAATCGATTATAACAGAGGATAATCAATTATCACAAGTTAAAATAGAAAAGGGTTGCTCGTGGCAATAATCGATTATCAAAGGGGATAATCGATTATCATTGTTAATTTTGATATTATTCAAGGTTCGGCAATAATCGATTATCACTAAGGATAATCGATTATCACGTTTTCTAAAATCCCATAACGGTCTCAAATATCGATTATTGTGACAATCGATTATCACTAGCAGTTGGGAGCAGGTTTTTCAGTTTCTGACCCTTGGCCTATATTTACACCTTTCCTAAACCTTTAAGAGGTAAACTAAGATTTTCGATAATACAAAATTGTTCTGAGGAAGTTCTCAAGTCTTAGAGAGAGTTCAATCAAGTCTTGTGAAAAGGAGAAGCTTGTTTAGTACGTCTAAGGTCGAAGCGGTTCTCTTCAAGTTGGTTGAGCTTGGTTCTTTCCATCCTGTGTCGAAGGAAGGTGTTTTCTATTTCTAAATCTTAGCATTATTTTTTTTTTTAGGGTTTGACGTAAAAGGAATTACGTTAGGTGATGACATACCCAACATAAATATTGGCTTTTAAATATAATCTTAGTTGTAAATATACACAATTAAACCAAGAAAGATTAATTAACATTAATAACTCATAACTAACACATTTTACGCACACACACATGTTCCTACTTTCTACATATTAAGAGAAATTCTTGTCTCCTCAAATACTTTTCAAGGACTCTCATATACCATGTACATTTATTATCTCCGCATAGGTCTAAGGAACACAACACCTTCCAAAAGACAAGTAGTCCATAAGTCTCACAATGAATTGACACCTAACTCATGTTAAATTCTATCAACTCATAAACAATAGCTTGATGTAGTGTTGACTATTTGTTACATCTACTCCATAAAGTATAATGCAGGAATCTCCTTTGATTTGTCATTATCTTGTGTATTAATCTATATGATTAATAAAATTAGCAAAAATAAAAATATTCTTTCAGCAATGAGATCCAATAATCGACACAACAATCACATCTAAGCTAAATTATCATCCCAGATATCAGTCATTTCTTAATCACAACAAATATGTCCATTCAATCGAATATTCATATGTTATGTTATTACTTGTTTTTCTTGCTTAGATGTGTTTTGGTTGTTGAGTAATATCCAAAATAACTAATGTCTTTTTCTGCATTAGTGATGTCAAACTAAATCTCATTATATAACTTTTAGGATATAACTTTATTAACACGATATTTGTGAATTATGTCTCACTCTTTTCTAATTATTAGAATACATTTACTTCTCATTCAATAGAACTATCTTTCTCGTTCAGTAGTACTATACTATACTATGTTCATTTCCTTACTCCTCTTTTTTACCTATTACATAATACAAACTTTAAAAAAGAACTTATTACATCTAGTTAAGTATAAATCATTACATAGGGAAATGTTGTTGTAGCATTCAATAGCCACTTAATATCACTTTTTTATAAAAAGATTATAGATTTTTTTTCTCATTCGAGTATCCATTTTGTCCATAAGATTTCATTGGAGGAGAAAACAATCAATACTAACATTGTGTCACTCAAACACTTAAATTAATACTAAAACAACTAAACTATTATTTGAGTGTTAATGTCTTCAAATATCATCACATTAACCTCAGTTAAGGAATCATATATTTATTTGAGCCTCATATCTAATAGTTACAAATTAAATTTGAATTCCATTTCAACATAGACAAATTTTGTGTTTAGAAAAAAAAAACACCATTTTCTATATTAGCCTATGAAGGCAAAAATTAAAAAGAAACTGTAAAATTATAATGTATCAATTACCTTTTTCAAAATTATAAAAATAATGACTAAACTAACGATATTAACTTTAAAAACTGAAATAATATTAAATAATTAAATTATAGAGTAATTTAATATATTAACATTTGTCTTCATTTTGTTTGTTTAGAAACTAACCAACGTTTTCCATTAGAAACCAAAATATTATTTTATCATTAAAAAAAAAGTTTTGATTCTTTTCTGTCTCTCTATTCTAAAGTGTCCATATTTTCCATGTATTATTACTTGTTGAGGAAGATTTTCCTCTTTGAGGGTTTAACTTTTTCCATTTACCATCTACCTCAACTATTGATGTACCCCTAATTTATCAATCCTTTTGCATTTGGTTGACTGATGAATCTTTTTGAAGTAAAATAAGTAAAATGACCAAAAAAAAAAAATGCTTGAATATACTGGTATTATAATCTAATTTTTATGTTGGTCACCATTTAATGGTGTTTCAATCTATTAAATTATTGAATTTTCATTTTAGTTCTTCTTGGCGTTTTAAAATTTTATATCCTGATAATTTTTTTATTTTATCTAAATAATATTATCTAAGTCGCTTTTCTTCATAGCTGGAATCATTATATAAGCTACTTTTAAGATTGATTTTGTGATCAAGGACCAAAAACATATATTTCGTAATTAGAGACAAAATCAAAATGTAATAATATCAAAGAAAAAGATATATTTAATCTTATGCCTTATCCTTATTCAATAAGACGTAAAGCTTCAATTTTTTTTAAAGCAAAAATTTTAATATGTTCAAAATTGGTTCGTATTACAATAGGTATCTCTAACAAAAATTGTTTAAAGCTAACATGTCAATCTGATCAATATATTAGTATTATTACATAACTAAATTTGAATATTTATTAAACCTTGAGTATTAAAGATAAAAAAAATGGATATGGTGACTTCAATTGTAATATGTTAATCTCAAACTGATTGTGATTATGTGACTTATTTGTTGAGAAAATTACATGACCATATTTCATAAAAAAAAAAAAAAAGTGTAACCTCCTGAACAATTTGATTAGTAATTTTTTTTAAAAAAAAAAAATCTGTGTTGAAAAAGTTTCGCATTTTCAATAGAGAAACTCCTAAAAGCTCTTTTAGTTTATATAGTGGTATCCAAATGTATCATAGTGCTCATTTTAATACTTTTAAAGAAAATTAAAATGCGTTTGCTGAAAAGCAACTAATTACTTCCTTTTTTTTCCTGTATGTCTTGTCCAACATCAAACCAAAGAATCTAGCATATCACTCATCCAATCGTCATATATAAAACCCTAACGCTTAAGTCACCAAAAGTTTTGGTGAAAAAGTGAAAAAGTAAAACGAAACACATTTGATTACACTACGTACTCTCTTTTGTATTTATAGTATGTTGAATTATTGAATGGTTGTTTCATTCTTACCATAACTACAATATTTGATTCCCTTTGCTTCATTAATTTTGAAAAGTTGTTAATTAACATATATTCAATTCCTACTCCACTCTCTCAATATATTTACACTTCTTTTTTTACTTTTTACTTTTCTGCTTTACATGATCCTAATCAAGATTAGAACTTATGATATCATGCATTCTACTTTAATTCCCACTATAGGTTAGTTTATTTTTACTTTTGACCAGTTGCGAATTTAAAAACTCCTTTACGACAACAACAAAACTTTTTAAAAAATTTATGAGTTTTCACAAATTTTATGAATGAAAAAATATTTAAATTATGCAAATTAAAATTTCCCATTATGCATTTTCATACTTTAAAAAATTTTAATTAAATTCTAAGTTTTGAATAAATTTGTGTTTTTAATCTACTCTCCTATTAAATTTTTTATTTATTAAGTATTAAAAGAATTTATGTTTTCCAATACCTGTCATTTTAAGGTTATTACTTTCTCTTGTAATTTTGGTAACTTTTTTGCATATAGTAAGAAATGTGAGACTTTTTTTTATTGATGTAAAACAATATTACGATTAATGTAAAACAGTATGTGATTTTTATTTTGTTAATTAAAATGTGTTGGATAATAATGGATTTTCATCCTAAACTTTAATACAAACTAGAATTCATCCATATCCCAAAATTTGATAAAATTAGTTTTCAAACTTTAAAAATATGAGATATAGTCCTTCTAATCTAATTGCACTAAATTTTTTTTACATATCAAACAGAGTTTCATGTTGATTTTGATTTATTTACACTGTTTAATGTATTTGATGTCTTCTCAAATGTCAACTTGGAAGACAGATTAACATATAAACAAAATTAATACAACTAGATTAAGATGTATAAAGTTAAAAGACTAAAATATATTAAAGTTTCCTACATGAATAAATTTTAATTTCGTATCCAAAGTTTAGAGACAAAAAAAATATAAAAAAAAATTATTTTATATATATATATATATATATATATATATATATATATATATATATATATATAAAGAAAAAAAAATTGGACGGGCATAATCCCCTCAAAACACACCCAACTTCGCCATTGATTTTTCCAAAAATTTCTTGATTGTTTAGGTGATGACATATAAAGCAAAGAAAAACATGATGATATTAACAACCTATGGCTAAGAAAAAGTTCATAAACTAGAACTTCTAGACATCTAGAGGAAGGTTTTTGTTTGAATATTCTCTTTTATCTTAGTTTTCTATCATATTAAAACTAACCCAATATTTTATCTAATTCCCTTGAGTTTTTAATTTTTTTATTTGTGTTCTTCTTTCAATACAAATTATTATGTTACACTATTGTTTATGATTGTTAATATATTAAATTATATTCTATTAGTTTTTTAGAGTTTCTCAATTGTCTTATTTATGATTGTTAATATATTAAATTATATTCAGTCATTTTTTTTAGTCTTTGAGTTGTCTTATTTAACTCTTTATGCTAGTCCTGTAACTTTTTGATTTTATTATTTTATGTTTTTTAAAATTCCTTGAAGTTTTGTTTAGAATTTTGTATTTTCTTTAAACTCTTGAGTTATGATTTAGATCTCGTAACACTTTTTACATTGTTTGTTCACTTTTTTCTTAAGCTACTAGAGTTCTCTACCAAGCACTAAAGGGGATATAAGTGGAAAAAGGCAAGAAAGTACTTAAAAAAAAGTCTATTTGTGTGATATATGAGTGGAATTTGAGTGAGACACTTTCTTGCAAGACATGGCTTCATTCCAAAATAGTGATCCTCCATCACCTAAGGTACTTATTGATGAGTGTATATTTGTGTCCTCGTTTAACCTATCTTCTTTGTTATTGTTTCTATTTTTTTAAATATTTTTATAATTTCATTTATTTCTATCTTTAGTTATTTTATTATTTAATGTTTTACTTATTCTATTTATCTTTATCTTCTTCATTATTTTTATTTTGCTAATCATTTGGTATAGTTTAAATAAGAACTAATTTGTTAAGAATCAATTTTGTCTTCGTTAGGAGACAACTTTGAAGGCACTCAACCTTTACTAATCTTTCGACCAATATTAAAAGTTGCTATAGATAAATAATATTAATTTCATCGCTTCAATGACAACATTATCACTTATACAGTAACCCTAAAGGCCTCTTAAGGAGGTACCAAGTTACTTAGACAGTAACCCTAGAGTCCTCTAGCCTGTGAACCAAGTTACTTAGGAAATAACACAAAACACCAAATTACTTAAACATAGGCAAAGCATAAAAAGCAAAATAAATGTCACATTCAAACATGAGCATCGATTACAAATTACAACTCCAATATATAGTTAGGTATTACAAGAGTTCAAAACTAAACAAAAAATTCTAAGCAAAGTTCAATAGGTCCGATCAATGACCTCCTCTACATCCTCCCTAAAAAGAGCATTGGCTACTCGCCAATTTCAAAATCATTCTTGTCCTTAGAGACCCCCCTCCACATCAGCAACAAGGGCATGTTTAAACATATCCTTGTCCACATCAAATTGTCCTAGTTCTAAACCAGAGCTAAAGGTGGCCTTCCTCGTTACCTTCTCAAACCTTGCAATGTAGGCTGCTAGCCTACCAACCATGAAGTTATAACCCTCCTCATCCAAATGAACTACTTCAACTTCGAGGCCAACAATCCTCTCATTCAAAGGAGTCACCTTTTCTTGGAGAGCCTCAGCACTTGTCTTAGCCTCTTTGACTTTTACTACCAGGGCTACCTTTTCACCCTTTAGATGTTTTAGCTCGAAGGATAGTTGAGCAGCATGGATAGAGCTTTGTGCTAACTCTAGGTCTTTGCTCATCAACTTCTGGCTAACCTCCATGTATAGGCCAACAAGATGTCCTTCTCAGTCTTCGCCTCAACCACCACCACTTAAAGAGTCTTAATGGCCTCATCATCCCTTTTAGTCAAGTAACTTCTACCCTCAGGCTTATAAGCTCCTTCCCTTTCTCTATGACATTCCTCTCGCTTTCACCTAAGTGGGCAATGAGTCTGAGCATCCCCTTCTTATCTTCCATGAGCTTGGCCTTCCACTTGTTGATCTCGGTCATGTAACCATTGCAGAAGCACATAATATCCATATACCTATCTATATAATTTCACTTTAGTCCATATTGGTCTTTAGGTTGGCCTTCTTCAATAACTCTAAGTCATAGGGGTTGGGAAGAGATTCACTATTGACGAACTCCCCACGCATCTCCACATGTCACAAAGAGGGACCATCTGGCGCAATGGCCGAGGCAGATCACCCTAAGATTCAAAGACGACAATGAGGGAGCGCCAACAAAATATGCACCACCCAAGGGGGCGTCTGTACTGACTCCTTAAGAGCCTCTTCAACATAAAGGTGTTACCTAAGCTCGACTTCCTCGTAAACTCACACATGCTCCTTGCATACCTCACTAACAATCAGGTCCACCACCGCCATAAACACACTCTTCTTATCAGGCTCCTCGATGAAAGCTATAACAGATTCGGAGCCACCACATTTTGTTCCTTTGTAGGATAAGTCATTTTAAACTTTTGTTTCTTTGTAGTTGAAGAAACCACCCCAGAAGTTAGCCTGTTCAACTTAGCCTTTTGTTTCTTCTCATAAGCAGTTCGCTATGCTATGTAATCAAAGCCCCTCAATGACATGATCTTTACAAAACAAGAATAAAGATTCATTCAGTTAAGAAGCAATCATAAGAAGAAATCGACGATCTTACCTTCAAAGAGAACGATAGGATCATTAGCACTAGGGATGCAAAGCATGTCCCAACAATTGATGGGCCAAGGAAGTTGTCCAATAAGTTTGACACCCTTCTCCTCCTCAACGTTTAGCATACCATCAAGTATCATATTGAACATCTTAGGGAACATTCAATACAGGGGAAACCAATGTGCCTGAGTACTAGGAAACAATAAGTATTATAGCTCGGCCTTAAGAGATAATGATCTCTATTTTGAATAATTTATTCTTAAAATTCTTAAAATATTGTGTATAGATAGTAAACAAAGAGATGTGTCAGGCACCATTTAAAGAAACCTAACCAACCTTAACTTCATTCTCCATCTGATAAAAGAACATGAACATTTGGGGAGTATGGGTTAGACCAAGCTAACCACACACAATCTCAAAGGATTTTACAAACCCCCAACTATTGGGGTGGAGTTGGCGAAGAGTTATGAAGAATGTAGACAGGAAACCTCTCTCGAGGGAAAAGAAACACCAAACTCCTTGAAATACTTGTTAACGAAAACAATTTATTTTTCCTTCTCACCAGAAACAAAAGAATACTCTATCTCTAAGAGAGCAGGGAAAGGTAGTGATCCCATCCAAAAATATTTTGAAGCTGGAAGCAGGTAGCTCAACCAGTGCCACAGACGATGCAACCTTCTTACCTTACGCTACCTGCTTCTTTTTCTTCTTCCTCTTTTCTTGGGAAGCCCTAAAGGTGACCCTGAGGAAACCATTAGAGAAGAAGCGGCAACGAGAGACTCTAGTAAGAAAACTCTCTTAATAGAAGAGGCAAAAGAAGAACTCTCGCTCATAGGGGTAATTTCCCAAGCTAGTAAGGAACAAAAACGACCATAGCCAATATCAGAAAAAGAGGAAGAAGACATGTCTATATAACAATCAAACTAGAAGAAAGGATAAGGAATATGAACTTAGTCAAGAAAAGAATAACTGAGAGAAATGTTGAGATAGGATAAGAATGAAGAATAAGCAACGTATAAAAGCAAGGAATTTGAAATGAAATGACTATTAGTCAAGCAAAATTTCCTTCCCATGCATAACCCTCAGTGTTTCATTCTTTGAGTTCAACCATTAAGATGTAGTCACATCATCCTCGATCAAAACCATTTAATGTGAATCGACGTTTGGCACTGTAGAAAATCATTGTGACATTTCAGAAAAAACCCTCATTAATTTTCTATAGTCACTAATAAAGTTATCATTAACTCGACAAGACAAGCACCAAAGCTTGCCCAAGCCGGCAGCACCCACAAAGCCTGCCCAAGTCAATAGCATTGAGCACCTAATTCTACCTAAGTCGGTAGCACAGAGCGAAGACTACCCTAGTTGATACTACTCATACAGCCCATCCAAACGGCCAATCCACCTGCAAACCGTTAAAAAGATCGTAACTCACTTAATGACTTGAGTGTTAGAGAGTCTTTTGTAGGTGAATACTCTTTTGTTTCAATCCTCAAAGAGTACACATTGGGTTTCTTCAATCCACTTAGATCTTGCCACCTGCTAAAAGGTTTACGCTTAGGATCTCGATAATAACAAAAGGTAAATCTATAAAAAGTAAAATTTAACTAAAAATAAAAAATATAACTTAGAGTGTCCTAAAGAATATGATATTTTTCATACTTTAAATATTGTGTAGGGATCGTAAATGAAACTGACGTTGTTATACATGTTTCTGAGGGAGCAATTATCTTTTTCTAATCGGAAAGAATATATAAGCACCAATGTCATGGTTGTATGTGATTTTAACATGTTCTTTTCATTTGAATTGTGCACTTGCGAAACATATGATTATTTATGCTAAAATTTTAGCAAACACACTTCGAAAACCAAATTTAAGACTTTTTTATCCTTTTGAATGTCATATCTTTTTATTTCAGGTGAATTCTTTAAGTTTAACTCAACATTATAAAATTAGTATATGAGGCGAGATTGACACCTACCTATATGTGGTAAATTGGTTTTTATCTTTGGTTAATGTGAAATTTCTAATGTATTTCATTTATGTCAACGCACATGTACATCTCAAGTTTGAGACTAGATATCTCTAAGTTGTTCGGTAGTAATCCAATAATGAATAACACAATATTCCTAAAGAACAACAAAATATGTTAGGGTAAACTCTAAATATCTTTCATATCATCTTAAAATATGAATTTTATTTTTAACTCAACCTTACAAAATTAACTTGTAAAAAAAATCATCCACTAAATTAACCTTTTTCTCCCATCGATATAAGATTTTCAACAATTTTAATATACTTTAAATTGTGTTTTAATTTAACCATGAGCATTTGCAACACACATTTGTTTTATTATAGATAAATTATATGTTGTTGATTCGATCTACCATAATTATGTTAGAAGGATCTGTTTAAGATATTTATAAATTCTCAAAACTTGGAGAAATCAATTTAGCATTATAAAGCAGAATTTGAATAGTGGAAATTACATCGATACATTTGATCATGAAGAATACCAAACTCAAGCTCAAAGATGTAAGGTACATAGAAGGGAAATAATATCAGATATCAAAATCAGTGTTTAAGGAAAAAAATTGAAAATCAAAAACAATAAGACATACTTATTTTTATACTAGTTTTCTCCAAACTAAGCTACGTCCATTTCTCCCTTAAGCACTCTTAAGGAGTTCCACTAATCTCAAAGGATTACAATGAGTTTAACCACTCTAGGTATACAACTAACCCGACTAATTAGGACGAGTATAACCGATCTTGGTATGAACTAGTCTAACTAACTAGACAATTAACTCCATTGAGTTAAACTTAGAGGTATTTTACTTCCCTTCTGAAAGAAAACAATAAGGTGATTTACAAATTACAAGAACAAAATATGTAATTATCGTAGAAAGAATTTGAAATCAATACAAAGAGATTTTGAAAAGTTGTAAAAAGGCTATTCTTTTTCAAAGAACAAGATTTAGAAGATGTAAACTTTAAAGAAAACAAGAGAGTATGCATGGATAATTCTTGATTCAATTTTTCATGCAGTTCTCTTTATATAAGCTTTTTGAAAAAGATTCATTACTTAGAGCTTTTGACTTTTCACGTAGAGATGTAGCCTTTTGTATTAGGTCAAAAGTTATATATGTTATGTCTGGCAAAGGCAATTGTGCTGTATATGGAAGAGATAGACCGAAAGAATGAAGAAAACATTCCTAGAATATTTTCATGTTTCTAAACATTCTTCTAATTTTTATGCAGGCTATTGAACAAAGGTAGTGTACTGATATGATCTACAAAAAAAGAAGATATCATAACACAATAGACAAAATAGTACTATAGCATATATGTAATAAAGCGTCAGACGATCCTAAGCATTTAGATATTTGTTTCTGCTGAATGGGACCGGGAAAAACTCCTGCTGCAACCGCTCGGGAACGCTCCTCCTCCTCCGGTCGGTCCTTCTCCTTTCCTCCTTCCTTCCTGACTCTTGCTCTCTCAATCTCAAATATGGGGTGACCTGTAGAAAACACTCCGACGCTCAAGTCAGAATTTGTCCTTGCAAGTCTATCGAAATTTAGTAAAAAACAGAGAGTTTACCTTCTCCATCGATTGTTATTTATATGATTTCAGAGAATATTATCCATTAATCTACCTCTTAATGGCGTTCAATGCTGACCTTAATTACTCGATAATGACCGTTACCTCATTAATTACGCATTCATGAACATTCAAACGCTGTCTCCAGCAAACGGCTGGCGAGGCCCGATCGGACATATTATACTTGTTCCCACATACTCGGTATTATCTAAACACTCCCGGTCGGTCAATCCTGCTTGGTAGTAACACAAGTCCCCCAAGCCCTAGCAAAATATTTTTTGCATAGGGTTTTGAAGTGGTCTCCGATCGATGCTCCACTTCCTTTATCCAAGACTTCAATCGTTGTTCATATTTACCATGGCGGGAGTCGTAGAGTCACGACTGTAAACCTTAGGCGGAAAAAGTAAAAATGAAGCGTCAAATCGCCTAAACCGTCAAATCTTTCAGCAAATGAATCGTCAAGTCGCTCGGACTGTCAGATCTTTCTACGAATGAACCGTCAGATTACCCCGACCGTCAGATCTTTTGGCGTTTGACGCTTCAGATCTGCCTGGTGAAGCACTTTTTACCTTGTATAAATAGCCACACCTTACCCTAATTGTTTTACCTCTGTCTTCTCACCGTCGCCACTGTCTTCTACCTAGCTTCCTCTTTCCTGCTCTCCTCAACTTCATCTTCTCAAGTAACCATGTCTTCCGACTTCTCCGGCGAAGAGGGTAGGGGTTACGCCGACGACGATGTTAACAGTCCATCCTCTTCCTTGGGTGCCATTGCGGGTCATGGTGCTAAGGCTTCTCCTTCAGGGAACTCCTCCGATCTCCTAATGGATAGTGATGCTCCTGAAGAAGTCGCCATCCACGTGGATTCCACCGGCGCTTGGGATGGTAAACCCAGAATTTGGCCAGTTGACCCCCACTTACGACTCGGCTCCACATGAGGTTAGACAAATTTCTTCCTCCTTTCACCATCGCCGCCCTTTTAGGGATTTGATCGGCCACATCTCTTTGGTCAAGGCGGCTGAAGATGCCAGGCATTTTAAACTAGCCATCTGCCAGATGATCGAGCGTGTTTGCCACGATCGGGGTAATTACCCCACCGACTTCTTTTACGTTTATGTCACTATGTTCAAAGATCTAAAGGTTCTTCTCCCCTTCTCTGATTTCCAAATGGGCGTACTAAAGACGCTTAACGTGGCTCCCACGCAGCTTCACCCGAACAGTTTTGCTTTTATGCAAGCATTCTCTGCCATCTACTCCGGCCTAGCGCTTAGCCCGACCCCTGCAGCTTTTCTTTATTTCTTTCATGTACACCCTCATCCGTCCAAGCCTTGGGTTTCCCTTCGCACGATCCGGAACATGCACCTTGATGAGAGGGTCGCACCTCACACAAAAATTGATTGCAAAAATTATGCAGTATAGTACTAGGAAGTGACTCCTAGGTCGTCTCTCAAGGACCAAATTGGGTTCAGTCTCAAATCAAACACGTAGTGGGGGGGTTTGAAAATGTTTGTGATTAGAAATGAACTAAATTAAAAATGAGAATTAAACACAATCGAATACAATTGAAAACACTAAAATAAAGGAACAAGCACGAAGACTGAACGGTCCTATAGATAACCGAACGGTTCTACATTGCGACCGAATAGTCTCTAAAACAAATAAGGAAATTGGAAATGCAGGAAGATAAAGAAACCGAACAAAATAGACAACATATTGAACGAAAACAATGAACAGAACGGTCCTAAAACAAGATGTGTGAAATAATTCAATTGTTAACAGATAATAAAGAAACACTTGGCTAAAAATAAAATGCACATTATAATCATCCACTAACGCATATCCATTACGGGAATCAACGAACTAAAAACGCTCTTCCTATTTCTCCAATTGAAACTCAAAGAAACTTCTCAATTGAATTTAACACTTCATGAATAAAAACTTAACAACATGTGTCCTAGAATTGAAAACTTCTCTAAATCTCCTTGTGCACATTAACAATTAATTATCACTTCAATTACTGGACTTAATTGTGAAAAAGAAATTGTTTACATGTGAAATTCAAAGAAATTGCGTGTGTCGTAAAAAAACAATGTAAAATGAGTAGCTTCTTAAATGACGCATCCAGTAATATTAGAATATAAAAGTTACTTCATGGTTCAAGTTTAAATAAAAGAAGGAATAGAAAAAAATCTGCTTGAGCAACCCGTATGCACTGTTGGCAGCGTGATGGATATGAGCTTTTCCTAAAGTAAAGAAATGAATGCAAGCTTCCTACTTGAATGAGGAAAAGAAATTAGCCGTAAAACATGTGCTTCACTAAAGAAATGAAATAAAATATATGAATATCTTCCCTTGAATCTCCGTGCAGCATTTCTCTTTGCCAAATAAATGAACTTCTCCCTAGGAGGCGATTGGAGCACACACTTCCCCAGCAATCACCGTGCACACCATTCCAGCCCGTGCTGCTAGAGTAGAAACCCGAGAGAGAGCCCAACGTGGGTGGGTGTTCCCCCTTTGGCAGCTATTCTCCTTTACTTTTTAAGCTTACATGTTCCTCCTTCATCCATCCAACCTACTGGACGTGAAAACCTCCTCTCTTGCTGGACCTTGCAAGTGTGCTTTTTTTCTGTTGCTTTTCCACCACTGGACGTGCTGCCCCTTGGACGCTGCAGTGCTGGGCCGATTGCCTTGTGCACCTCCTAATCTTTCTTCATGACACCACACTCCAAACGAATCCAGCCCATTGCTTTTTGAAGACGTGGCATGAGCCTTACTGGACCCCATGGTCTTCTTTTCAAATTGAAGATATACAAGCTCCAACGTGCCTTTGTGCTTCTACCATTCTGCAACACACCATTTCAAAATTGAAAATCCAAAAGCTTCTCTTTTCCATGTGGATGTGAGCTTTCAACGTGGCAGCTACTCCCTCATGTGTGCCAACTCCTCTTTCATTCAAACAATTGCTTCTTTCCATTTTCACGTAAGCTTCAAAGTGGTGGCCCCTCTATTATGTGCTTCCTCCAAAACGTATTGCTTAAGGCCGTGAGTGCCTCCCAAGCTGTTGGATTCCTTGTTTAAGAGTGTTGGGAGGTTTTAGCATCGTCCAATGATCAATTCCAGCCACCACAATTACTAAACAGCAAGCAAACAATGCAAACAGATTAGAAATCACTCAAACAGTAATCACTGGACTGACATATGAGAGTAAAATAAATACTGGGAACAGCACAGAACGAATTTGAACAAAGTAAAAACTATACGTTAAAATAGACATCCAGACGAAACTATGAAAAAAAATTGCATGGAAAACGGATAAGAATTGAACTCAAACGAAGACACACAAGTTGACACAACATTCACGCGGCAGCCAGGGAAAATAAAAATGGCTAAGATGCATTAGCTCAATTGCCATTTCTCATTTAGCTTTCAAATGTCCCAAAAAGTTATCCAAAATTTTCCCGTAATTAATAATGCAAAATAATAAGCTCAGATAATTCAAATTAGTTAAAATAAGAATTTCTGATCAAATTAAGCACAATTAGGAAAAACAGGAAAATACCGGACGTTTAAGCATAATTCCCCGACTAATTCTAGCACATTAAACTAAGTGAAGTGAGGAAAATATTGGTTCATCAAAATAGACCACACTTAGTCTTTTGTACTCCTGGGCAAAATCAAGACGCAAATCGGGGAATAGTTCAAAGGACTTTTAAGAAGGTGACACAACGTCGACACACAGAAAATAAAGACTCACAAGGAAACAAACAGAATTACACATTCCTCAAGAAATCTGGACAAAGAAAAGAGGTAGACAATATCCAACTCAGAATCAGAGAAAGCATATACTCATGAAATTATCCAAGCAATTCAAATCATGACAAAATGATCAATCAGCTCAAGAAGTGAATCAAAAGTAACAAAACCTCACAGATGCACTATCAGTGTTTCTCTCAAGTGTTTAAGGTAAATCAGTGTCACTCAATGCACTCAAGAAAGCAAACACAAATAGACTTGGCAAGCCTCTAATATCAAAACTCAAGCACATACGCATGTTCAAATCAAAAGGTCTTTTCATGGTTGTAATGGGCCAAGGACAAGGGAGGATATATCTGGATAAGAAGCTACAAACCATAAGGAACAGAGGAGCAATGGGGAACAAGTGTAAACACATTCAAACACACCCACAACCTCTACTTCCATCCTCTTCTTGACTCCATTATTCACAATTATTGACAATTGTTTTTTTTCATTTTTTTACTGTTTTTCTGCTCTTTTTTTTCATCTTGTCTCTTTTCTTTACTCTATTCAGCACACAATTTCAAGAGACAAGATACACCACATATTTACAAAAACACAATAAGAAGAGGACTCACTAGCCAATTCCTAAAAAACCCCGGCAGACCACACTTGTTCCCAAAACACTTCCAAAGGTCCAAAATTCTCTAAGGTTAAGGTAATCATGGTTTTTCACTTAGGGCTAGTGTATGAGCTTCAAAACAAAGAAACGAGGAAAGTATAGGCTCAAAAGGGGTTATCAAAGGATTAGAACAAGGTAAGCTTATTTGGCTAGAGAGGCTCAAGAACAAAACTGCCTTTATCACTTCCAAACATGCATATCAATCAAGAATTATTAACAAGAGTCAAGCCAAGGCATATGCGCAAGCAATCAAGAGACATATCACACACAAGAAAGAACATAAAGTGGCTCAAATCTCACACAGGGTAATTCTGTCACAATCAATTCAACTCTAAAAAATCATAATCATCTTCCAAGCAGAGAAAAGCAAGGATTTCAAACAAATAAGTATCAATCAAGTGAAGGAAATGATAAGTCTACAACCCAAACAAAGTCCAGAAATGAAGAGAAACATGTAAAATTGTACACAAAACAAAACAAAAACTACCTAGAAAAGAAAAAATTTAACCAAGAAAACAAAATCTAACGAAGAAAAATAAAAATCTCCCCCAATAGACCACACTTAAACTACACAGTGTCCTCAATGTGTCACAAACAATAAGATCAGAAATCAGAACAGTGAACAGATCATGGACAAGTGCAACAAAAGTACGGAAAGGGGGAGAAGAGAGAAAGAAAACTCCCCTGGTCATGGTGGCAGTTGCCAATTTTGGACTATCAGGGAGATGTCTTCCACCATAGGATTCAACAAACAAGTTTTGAGGAGGAACAGCTTCATCAGTACTGCCATATCATCCAAAACGAGATGTTTCTTCTTTCTTCTCCCAGCAAACTGTTCCATCAGTAGCTTTCCTTCTACTGGCAGTTGTTGAGTGTGTGACACCGGAATGGAGATCTCTGGCTCAGTCAAAGAAGTAGCAGTACACTCTCCTTCATTAATCATGATTTCCTTAATGTCAGCACCTGTATTCTCATTTAATTCTGCAGCATGGTCATCAAACTCACAATTAATAGCATCTGTTATACGCTTAGAATCTGACTGTAACACATAATCAATTTCAATACAAATCGGGCAAGAACCAGATTCACAATCACATTCAAAGTTCTCAGAGAACTGTGTCAGATCAAAGTTCAGTCCTAACTCCATAGAGTTATTAGATTGCACAGTTTCTACCTCAAAATCAATATTGATATATGCATCATCAACAGAATCAAAGGTCAGTTCAAGGCTATTATCATTCAGAATTTCATCACGGCAATCATGTCCATTCAAAACAACCTTTATACCAATGGGTTCAATGGCTGATACTGAATCAAAAATTTTAGAATGGTCAATCAAATCTGTATCAGTATCAGTCATGAATCCTATAGAATCAGTGTGCATCAAATCACAGGCATTTGAATGTATAGGCAAATCAGGTAAAGTGTTTGGAATTTCAAGTTCAGAATAAACCTGTTTTTGCTCATTGAAAATTTTCTTACCAATCTCCAAGTCATCAGCTGCATCCTCAAGGCTATCATATAAATCAAGATCAGTGCAAGGATAGTGAACATCAGGTATGTCAATGTGTTCTACAGGGAATAATGAATCCACAACATGAGTGTGCACATGTATATCAATATCAGAATCCAGAACAGGCTTAATGGGTTCAAGTTTTACCAATTCAAAAACATTAAAATTTACTTGAACCTCAGATACATGAGTAGGGATTTCAAGTTTACAGTAAACCTGCTCAGGTTTTTCCTTTACTACCTCACTTGGATTTTGACCCGCCAGCTTGCAGAGCAACTTCTTTGCCTCTGTTGGAGTTGTGTCCATCAAAGATCCACCAGCAGCTACATCCACTAATATCCTTTCATTGTCCAGGAGCCCTTCATAAAAGTAAATCAAGAGCAAATGCTCTGAAATTTGGTGGTTTGGACAGGTTGTGCAGAGCCTATTAAACCTCTCCCAATAATCTGCTAGGCTTTCTTCTTGAAATTGCGCAATGGCAGTGATCTCCCTCCTAATGCTGACTAGCTTTGTTGCTGGAAAGAACTTGTTGAGGAATCTCTGTTGTGTTTCTTGCCAACTATCAAAAGGATACTGGTATAGGAACCAGTCTCTTGCTGCTCCTTGAAGGGACATTGGAAACACTTTCATCAACACTGTCTCCTTTGAAACACCAACAGGACTCATAGAAAAACACACCAAACAAAACTCCTTGAGGTGCCTGTATGGATCTTCATGTGCCAACCCATGGAATTTGGGAAGACTCTTTATCAGCTCATACATCCAGTCTTGAGAATCTGTCATCTCCTCTATTGTAGTGCAAAACCTCTCTCAGACCTGGACTTCCACTTCAAACAAAGATTAAACCAAACATATAGAAACATAACATGGGGGAAAACCATTATTTACATAATTTGAAACTTCCAGAAACAACAACTACATGCACAAAATACAAAAATGATAAAAATCTAAGCACACAAAAATTGATAAAAGAAGTAAACCCAAACAAGACCAACTAAACATCCTAAAACAGATCACACAACACAACACAACACTAACACAACAAAAGACCTAAGACTGAACCGTTGGTCCCCGGCAGCGGCGCCATTTTGATGAGAGGGTCGCACCGCACACAAAAATTGATTGCAAAAATTATGCAGTATAGTACTAGGAAGTGACTCCTAGGTCGTCTCTGAAGGACCAAATTGGGTTCAGTCTCAAATCAAACACGTAGTGGGGGGGTTTGAAAATGTTTGTGATTAGAAATGAACTAAATTAAAAATGAGAATTAAACACAACCGAATACAATTGAAAACACTAAAATAAAGGAACAAGCACGAAGACTGAACGGTCCTATAGATAACCGAACGGTTCTACATTGCGACCGAATAGTCTCTAAAACAAATAAGGAAATTGGAAATGCAGGAAGATAAAGAAACCGAACAAAATAGACAACATATTGAACGAAAACAATGAACAGAACGGTCCTAAAACAAGATGTGTGAAATAATTCAATTGTTAACAGATAATAAAGAAACACTTGGCTAAAAATAAAATGCACATTATAATCATCCACTAACGCATATCCATTACGGGAATCAACGAACTAAAAACGCTCTTCCTATTTCTCCAATTGAAACTCAAAGAAACTTCTCAATTGAATTTAACACTTCATGAATAAAAACTTAACAACATGTGTCCTAGAATTGAAAACTTCTCTAAATCTCCTTGTGCACATTAACAATTAATTATCACTTCAATTACTGGACTTAATTGTGAAAAAGAAATTGTTTACATGTGACATTCAAAGAAATTGCGTGTGTCGTAAAAAAAATGTAAAATGAGTAGCTTCTTAAATGACGCATCCAGTAATATTAGAATATAAAAGTTACTTCATGGTTCAAGTTTAAATAAAAGAAGGAATAGAAAAAAATCTGCTGGAGCAACCCGTATGCACTGCTGGAAGCGTGATGGATATGAGCTTTTCCTAAAGTAAAGAAATGAATGCAAGCTTCCTACTTGAATGAGGAAAAGAAATTAGCCGTAAAACATGTGCTTCACTAAAGAAATGAAATAAAATATATGAATCTCTTCCCTTGAATCTCCGTGCAGCATTTCTCTTTGCCAAATAAATGAACTTCTCCCTAGGAGGCGATTGGAGCACACACTTCCCCAGCAATCACCGTGCACACCATTCCAGCCCGTGCTGCTAGAGTAGAAACCCGAGAGAGACCCCAACGTGGGTGGCTGTTCCCCCTTTGGCGGCTATTCTCCTTTACTTTTTAAGCTTACATGTTCCTCCTTCATCCATCCAACCTACTGGACGTGAAAACCTCCTCTCTTGCTGGACCTTGCAAGTGTGTTTTTTTTCTGTTGCTTTTCCACCACTAGACGTGCTGCCCCTTGGACGCTGCAGTGCTGGGCCGATTGCCTTGTGCACCTCCTAATCTTTCTTCATGACACCACACTCCAAACGAATCCAACCCATTGCTTTTTGAAGACGTGGCATGAGCCTTACTGGACCCCGTGGTCTTCTTTTCAAACTGAAGATATACAAGCTCCAACGTTCCTTTGTGCTTCTACCATTCTGCAACACACCATTTCAAAATTGAAAATCCAAAAGCTTCTCTTTTCCATGTGGATGTGAGCTTTCAACGTGGCAGCTACTCCCTCATGTGTGCCAACTCCTCTTTCATTCAAACAATTGCTTCTTTCCATTTTCACGTAAGCTTCAAAGTGGTGGCCCCTCTATTATGTGCTTCCTCCAAAACGTATTGCTTAAGGCCGTGAGTGCCTCCCAAGCTGTTGGATTCCTTGTTTAAGAGTGTTGGGAGGTTTTAGCATCGTCCAATGATCAATTCCAGCCACCACAATTACTAAACAGCAAGCAAACAATGCAAACAGATTAGAAATCACTCAAACAGTAATCACTGGACTGACATATGAGAGTAAAATAAATACTGGGAACAACACAGAACGAATTTGAACAAAGTAAAAACTATACGTTAAAATAGACATCCAGACGAAACAATGAAAAAAAATTGCATGGAAAACGGATAAGAATTGAACTCAAACGAAGACACACAAGTTGACACAACATTCACGCGGCAGCCAGCGAAAATAAAAATGGCTAAGATGCATTGGCTCAATTGCCATTTCTCATTTAGCTTTCAAATGTCCCAAAAAGTTATCCAAAATTTTCCCGTAATTAATAATGCAAAATAATAAGCTCAGATAATTCAAATTAGTTAAAATAAGAATTTCCGATCAAATTAAGCACAATTAGGAAAAACAGGAAAATACCGGACGTTTAAGCATAATTCCCCGACTAATTCTAGCACATTAAACTAAGTGAAGTGAGGAAAATATTGGTTCATCACACCTGCTGACCCTCTACAACAGTTCGTACAAGGACTTTAAAGGGCATTTCTTTAAAGTCGTGCCCACGAAAACTGGGTACCAAAGCTTCTGTTTCCCGAACAAAGAGGCTAAGTTCCCCTTCTATTGGACCAGAGACCCCTAGAAGGTTATTTCCTGGCCCAAGCCCCGGATGACGCCCAAGGATCTGGACTTAATAAATCAGCTCTGTCAGCTACCCCCTAAGTCCTCTTGTCGTGTTTTGATCAGTTTTCTAGGCAACAAGAACCTTCCATCTAATGTGTTCAGTAAGCTATTTTTGACCATCTTTTGTTGAGTAGCCATTTCGAACTTATCTAAATTCACTTCCGACGTTCATATTATCTGTCCAAGATGGATCCATCAAAGAACAACACCTTTGCCCACCTGTTCGCCCAAAGGGGGGGTGAAGTGAGGAAACTAGGAGGGAGCTCGTCCTGTGCCCCGACCACTGCCGCCGTTCCAGCAACATCCCTGCCAGTCCAGCCAGCGCCCGTTCTTCCGCCCCCGATCGAGATTCCTTTCGACCAGGTTCCCCAATCGGAGTCCATCCCGAAGAAGAAGGGCAAACGAAAGGTTGTTCGGGAAACTTCGGCTGAGTCCAAACACGCCAAGAGGAGTCTGCCCGACGGACCTCCTCTCTCTAGGTTGTTGAGTCCAAACTCATGGGTGGCGAAACACATCCATTTCGACCTTTTCGCTGAGGAAAAGGCTTTAGTCAGTGGGATGACCGAGGAAGAGGCCTCCAACATGGCTATGGAGTTGGCCGCTTGGTCAACTATGTGCTTGGCCTACGCCGCCCAGAAGAAAGCCTCAGCTTCCACAGAACTTCAAGATCTTCAAGAGAATTTCGATGTCGTCGTCAAGTCCAACCAGGACCTGGCCCTCCGCCTAGCCGAAATCGAGAGAATGGCGGAGGAAGACAAGAAGAAAGTCAGCACTCTGTTGGCTGAGGCCCGTGCTACTCAGCGCCGTATGCAACAGTCTTTGGACGATGCCAAACTCGACCTCTAAAAAGCCACCACTTCCAACACGAAGGTGACGGCCGAGCGGGACTCTCTCTAGGATTGGGTGACAAAATTGGAGGCACAAAACAAACTTCTGGGCGATGAGGTGGTAAACGAGCATCTGCTCGAGTTTGACAAAGCGCTCGCCCAGTGCAACCTCCTCTTTCAAGTGCCTACCGACGATCCCCTCATTGATGTGAGTATGATGGTGGTGGATGATAAGCTAGTTCCGATCCATGTTCCTCCATCCTCACCTCCGGCCGTCCAAAATGTCGACGCTACTGTCGAAGTGATTGAAGAGACCGACGGAGCTGATGTCCAACCCTAGGTCTTAGGCATAGGATTTTACTGCTTTTTAAACTTTATCTTGTAACAGACTTCGCTTTTAATGAATATACGCCTGTTGAGCACTTGTTTTTGACACATATCTCGTACTTACTTTCCTGTTTTATTTATCAAGTTTTCGTGAATAGCCTTTCACTGCACGCTCGGTTTAGGTCTTAGGAGCTCTCTAGAAGTGTGCCCTAAGACCAAAGTGAGAGTTTAGAAAAGAAATCTAGGTCTTAGGAGCTCTCTAGAAGCGTGCCCTAAGACCAAGGTGAGAGTTTACAAAAGAAATCTGCCTCACCCACTCGGTTTAGGTCTTAGGAGCTCTCTAGAAGCGTGCCCTAAGACCAAGGTGAGAGTGCACAAAAGAAATCTGCCTCACCTGCTCGATTTAGTTCTTAGGAGCTCTCTAGAAGCGTGCCCAAAGACCAAAGTGAGAGTTCACAAAAGAAATCTGCCTCACCCGCTCGGTTTAGGTCATAGGAGCTCTCTAGAAGTGTGCCCTAAGACCAAGGTGAGAGTTTACAAAAGAAATCTGTCTCACCCGCTCGGTTTAGGTCTTAGGAGCTCTCTAGAAGCGTGCCCTAACACCAAGGTGAGAGTTCACAAAAAAAATCTGCCTCATCCGCTCGGTTTAGGGCTTAGGAGCTCTCTAGAAGCGTGCCCTAAGACGAAGGTGAGAGAGTTCACAAAAGAAATCTGCATCACCTGCTCGATTTAGATCTTAGGAGCTCTCTAGAAGCGTGCCCTAAGATCAAGGTGAAAGTTCACAAAAGAAATATGCCTCACCCGCTCGGTTTAGGTCTTAGGAGCTATTTAGAAGCGTGCCCTAAGACCAAGGTGAGAGTTCACAAAAGAAATCTGCCTCACCCGCTCGGTTTAGGTCTTAGGAGCTCTCTAGAAGCGTGCCCTAAGACCAAGGTGAGAGTTCACAAAAGAAATCTACCTCACCTGATCGGCTGCTATAACATCATAAAATTTTTGGAATGTGATGAAAATCATAATAATATTGATATCAAATGAGAAGTACAAGGTCGTTTCTCAGCTGAAATAAAATTTTAAGTGGGACGCGTTCCATGTATTGGGAATAGCCTTTCCCATCGGATGCTCCAATCGATACGCTCCATTCTTCAAGTTTTCGACCACCCTGAAGGGACCTTCCCAGTTTGCCGCCAACTTTCCTGCCGCTCGATTTCGCTGAGGTTGTGCTGTCTTTCTCCATACTAAGTGTCCTTCAATGAATTGTCGGGGTCTCACCTTGGTGTTGTATCGTCTCGCAAGAAGTCTTTTCTGGGCCTCTGCTCGGATCATTGCGATCTCTCTTCGTTCATCCAAGGTGTCTAACTCCACCCGGAGCTCGTCATTATTCCTCTGCAAACTTTGAATCCCTCTTCTGATAGTAGGTTCCCCTACCTCGACTGGTAGCATAGCGTCCATTCCATAGGTGAGGTTGAAAGGGGTTTCTCTAGTGGTACCGTTCGATGTGCAACGGTACCCCCAAAGGACTTCCTGAAGCTCATCCACCCGGGCTCCCTTAGCACCTTCCAACCTTTTCTTTAGTTCCACAACAATGACTTTATTGGCCGCTTCCACCTGTCCGTTCGTCTGTGGATGCTCGACCGAGCTCGTTACATGCTTAACTCCCAGCTTTTTATAAAAGTCCCCCAAGCCTTTATCAACGAACTGTCGCCCATTGTCCGTAACTATGGTTTTGGGAATTCCAAATCTGCATATGAGTGTCCACACAAACTTTTGAACCCTCGCTGCTGTGATTGTCGCGAGCGGCTCTACTTCCACCCACTTAGTAAAATAATCAATTGCTACTAACAGGAATTTCTTCTGAGCTCGGCCCACTGGAAAAGGGTCCAACAATGTCTATTCCCCATTGCGCGAACGACCAAGGAGACATCAGACTGTGCAATTCTATCGGTGGCAGATTGAGATTCTTGCCATGCTCTTGACACTTCAAACATTTATGCACAAATTCTTTGCAGTCCTTCTCCACCGTTGGCCAGAAATAGCCTGCTCTTATCACCTTCGCTCGCAGCGCTCGCTGCCCGGTGTGCATCCCACATGCCCCCTCGTGTAGCTCCCTCATAACATATTCGGCCCCCAATGGTAAAGAGAACCCTCTTTTGTAAAGATCCTCCCCTATCAGTAAGAACCGAGCGGCTTTCTTGGCCTCGACCGCTCGGATGCGCAAGCCGCTCTCCTGCCTCCAATCAGGTTTACTGGAAACCTCGTGAACCGCCAGACACTCCACCGAAGGACTCATCATAACTTGCCTAATGACCAACGACAAGTGATTCTTCCCTTTACAATTGGCGAGATTGGATAAGACGTCCGCCCTCACATTCTGCTCTCTCGGCACATGCTTGAATTCCACCGTCCGGAATTGCTTCACCAACTCCTTTACCTTATGATAATAGCGAAGCAGCTGATCATCCTTGGTTTGGAAACTTTCATTCAGCTGTCCCACCACCAATTGGGAATCAGTCCGACATTTGACCGAAACCGCCCCTAAATCCTTTTCCAATTCGAGGCCGACTATCACTGCTTCATACTCAGCCTGGTTATTACTTATCTTGAACCGAAAGACGATCGCCTGCTCAACGAAAAAATCGTCCGGTCCCGCCAGAACAATTCCTACTCCTTCCCCAGACCGCTCTTATGAACCATCCACACACAAGGTCAATGCTCGGGGGCATTCGTCCTCCCAAGGTAATTCGACCGCAAAATCGGCCAAGTGTTGTCCTCGAACTGATCCTCGTAGCTCGAATTGTAACCCGAATTCAGATAACTCCACCGACCATCCTACTATTCTCCCTGCCAGATCTGGCTTTCGCAGGATTTTTGCGATCGGGTGATCCGTTCTCACTATCACCTAGTGACTTTGAAAATACGGCCTCAGGCGCCGTGCTGCCATTACTAAAGCCAAAGCGATCTTCTCGACTCACTTGTACCTTGTTTCCGTGGGCTGCAACGTTTTGCTAACAAAGTACACGAGTCTAAACTCGGGTTGCTCCTGCACCAAGGCCGAACTGACCGTGTCTTCCGAAATTGCTAGGAACAACTACAATGCATGCCCTGACTCAGGCCGTCCCATGACCGGTGGGGTGACAAGTATGCTCTTAACCTCGTTGAAGGCTTGCTCACACTGGTCACCCCAATCAGTACCCGCGCTCTTCTTCATGATTCTCACAATCGACCTTATCCGCTCGGCCAGCTTTGGAATAAAGCGCGATAGTGAAGTTAACCTTCCTACCAACCTCTGAACCTCTTTCAGCTTCTGAGGGCTTCTCATCTCAAGAATCATCCTGCACTTGTCGGGGTTGGCCTTTATTCCTCTGGTTGTTAGCAAGAAGCCTAGAAATTTTCCCGCCGGTACCCCGAAAGTGCACTTGGCCGGATTAAGGCGCATATTGTACTTTCACACTTGATGAAAAACCTCCGCAAGGTCCTTTACATGCTCCTCTACCGAACGGCTTCTTACCACCATGTCATCCTCGTAGACCTCCATGCATCTACCTATCTGACTGGAAAAGACCCTATCCATCAACCGTTGGTAGGTAGCTCCCGAATTCTTTAAACCGAACAGCATAACCTCATAACAATAGTTAGACCGCTCGGTAATGAAGTTCGTCTTATCACTGTTCGGGGGGAACATAGGAATTTGATTGTATCCTGAATACGCATCCAGGAAACTTAACACTTGGAACCCCGAAGCCCCATCCACCAACGCATCAATACTTGGTAGCGGATAGGAATTCTTGGGGCAAGCTTTGTTGAGATCCGTAAAGTCTGTACACATTCTCCACTGCCCACTCGCTTTCTTCACCATCACAACATTCGCCAGCCAAGTTGTGTACTTGATTTCACAGATGAAATCTGCCTCCAGCAGCTTTTTGACCTCAACCGCCACCGCCAATCTCTTATCTTCCCCTAGTCTTCTTTTCTTCTGTGCCACCAGTCGAGCCTCCTTGAACAGTGCCAACTTATGTGACATAATCTTTGGGTGGATCCCGAGCATATCGGCTGCCGTCCAGGCAAACAAATCCTTGTTCTTCTTCAACTCCGCACCGATCGACCGGGCTTGGTCCTCCTCCAACTCACTTCCAATGGTAGTAACCTGCTCCTCCTTCCGCCCAAGGCTGAAGGGCCTTGTTTCTCCCATTGGTTCCATCCGATCATCGGTATTAGTCCTCGGATCTAGATCCGCCATGGCTACCTCCGATCGTCTTCTCCTTTGCCGATTGGGTGGATCAGATGATGATGGTTGAACCTTCAGCCCAGCTACATAGCATTCTCTGGCAATCCTCTGATCGGACCGGACGGTGCAAATGGTGCCATTGTCCGACGGGAATTTGAGTGTGAGGTGGGGCGTGGAAACAATCGCCCCAAAGGCATTAAGCACGGTCGGCCCAACAACACATTGTACGATGTGTTTGCATCTACCAGCAAAAACCTGGTCTTCAGCTCCTTATTACACTCGGTTCCCAAGCAAGTTCTCAGATCAACATATCCTCTCGTATCCACCCTTTCCCCCGAAAATCCCACTATCTACTCGTTATACGGGGCTATCAGATCCTCGGATATGTCCATCTGTTGGAACGTTTTCCAGTAAAGAATGTTGACAGAACTTCCCTGATCCACCAACACCTTTCCTACGCTGTATCGGGCAATAACAGCTGTTATTACCATCGGGTCGTCCTAATCTGGATCAGGAGCGTGGAAATCTTCATCGGTAAACGTGATTGGCGGCATGGAGCGCTTCCTCACATCTACCCTGTGGACGCTTTTTAGCTTCCTCAGATTTCTCTTTCTTGTGGACGCCGACGACCCTTCGGCGAAACCTCCAGAAATGGTGTTTATCGTACCACGCAGTGATCGGTCATGGCTGCGACTTCTACTCCGCTTACGGTCGGGGCGCCGGTCTTTTCTCCTATCACTTCGTTCCACCCTAGTCTTCCTGGGTGGGCTTCTCGTCCTCCACTCCTCCTTAACAAATTTCTTCAGGTGACCCGCCTGGATCAGCTCTTCCACCTTATCCTTCAACACCGTGCAGTCCTCGGTGTTATGCCCTATGTTTAGATGATAGGTGGAATGTTTAGTTCCATCCGCCTTGGGTGATGACCGGGAAGGTCTTACACGAATCAGATATGCACTCAGGGCCTCCTCCAGCACTCTAGCCCTTGACATATTCAACGGGGTGTACTTTTCGTACCTAGCCCCCTTCAGGCCATCTCTGTACTTCTGGCCCTTTGGTCGCTCGCCAGGTACGAACGGTTTCTTGCCCTCCTTCTTCTCCTGCCCTGAACTCGAGCTTTTCTCCTGTTGTCGCATCTGGACCGCCCTCATCTCTTCTATTCTGATGAACCGAGCGGCTCTCTCTTGCAATTTATCCAGGGTTAATGGGGGCTCTGCAAACAAATTATCGGCAAATGGGGAGGGCCTCAGCGCGATAGCCAGAGAGCTAATAGTAAACTTCTTTCTTACTCCCCTTACTTGCCGAGCGATTCTATTGAACCTGTCCATGAAGTCTCTAAGACTTTCTCCCTTCTCTTGCTTTATGTTTGTCAACTCCAGATATGTTAGATTTCGCGCTCTACCCGCCGAGAACTGTCGTTCGAACATGTCCCTCAAGGTAGCGAAGTTTCCGATAGTTCGTGGTCTCAGAGAATGGAACCACGCTAATGCTTCTCCCTTGATTGATAAGGAAAAAACTCTGCACCACACACTTTCACTGGGGGAGTAAATGATCATGGCGTCAACAAAGGATCTCAAATGCTCATCTGGATCTCCTAACCCATCATACTTCTCTAGGGCCGGAAATGCTCTCTCCGGAATCTGCTCCTCCATGACTGCCGCTGTGAACGGATGCAAGGCTCTAGCTCGACCGGCTGGGACCGGACGGTTCGCGGTCCGATGCGAGCCAGCCTCATTCTGATCCTCCCCCTGATAATGACTGTCAGGAGTAGGATTTGTGTCTTCTTCTGAGTCCGGCTCCGTTTCCGGCATCTCTACAATGGGCGGTGTTTGGGCACGTGCGGAAGATTGACGATTACCTTGCGCCCCCTAGCCACATCACGCTCGCCCCGAAGGGTTTCAATCTCCGCCTACATTGCCTCCATCCTTCTTGTCATCTCCTGCATAAACGCTATCGGGTCTTGCTCCATCCTTATGGTCCTAAAAGGTTCTCTTTGATGATCCTCGACCCCACGGTGGGCGCCAAAATGTTTCTGCTGAATGGGACCGGGGAAAACTCCTACTGCAACCGCTCGGGAAAGCTCCTCCTCCTCCGGTCGGTCCTTCTCCTTTCCTCCTTCCTTCTTAACTCTTGCTCTCTCAATCTCAAATATGGGGTGACCTGCAGAAAATACTCCGGCGCTCAGGTCAGAATTTGTCCTTGCAAGTTTATCGAAATTTAGTAAAAAACAGAGAGTTTACCTTCTCCATCGAGTGTTATTTATATGATTTCAGAGAATATTATCCATTAATCTACCTCTTAATGGCGTTCAATGCTAACCTTAACTACTCGACAATGACCGTTACCTCATTAATTACGCATTCATGAACATTCAAACGTTGTCTCCAGCAAACGGCTGGCGAGGCCCGATCGGACATATTATACTTGTTCCCACATATTCAGTATTATCTAAACACTCCCGGTCGGTCAATCCTGCTCGGTAGTAACAGTATTATATGTGTACTATCGTTTAGGCATTGTCTGTTTGAGTAACTTATAGTGTTTAGAATATTTTTAATATAACATTTATCACTTTTGTTTAATATCCTAAATGGTTCACGTGTTAGATGTTATTTCATTTAATCGCTTTGTTAAACTTCAAATCTAAGTTTGTGTAAATGATATTGTTTTTGTAATTTTTAGATAATCTTTTAACACAACTTTTAGAGGATTTTGTCTTAAAGATAAAAAAGTTAATAACTAATTTTAATTAGAAACTTTCTTTTATAACAATAACCGCACGTTAATTTTAAAATGCTTTCATAAAATCCTTTATAAATAATTTGTTTAAGTTTAATCAAACGCAATTAAGATTTGTGAATAAGGAAATACATAAGTATTTACTTACTAAGGTTCAAAATAGCATCATCCCCAGCATCCACATCGATCCTGCAAACCATTTCCCCACGTTCAACAAACATTTTTAAACTTCTAGTAAGAGAGAAAAAATCAACCAAGTCAATTGTTTATAAAGAAGTAAGACTTATTTTATCAAAGGAAAAAAGATTAAATGAATTTCTGAATTCAGGCACATGATCCATGACGCTAGCTTTGCCTAAAAATAAAAGGCATTCTAAAAGATGTCTAAAATAATTCCAATGATACATAAGTTTATATATATATATATATATATATATATATATATATATATATATATAGTCAAAATCTTGAAAAAATAAGCTATAGTTTTAATCTTTGGTAAGAATATGTGTATAACATTTAAATAATAATATGACCTTAATTTACATAGATGCTATTTTTGGAGAATATAATAGGTTTAAGGAAAAATAATTAAAGAGTTTTGTGAAAAACAATGTAGCATATATATTTTACACGTATTTGTGAGTTAGTGCTGTGACGAAAAGTGCCAATTACACATCACCGCTGAAATTTTTCATTAGAAAAGGTAGCGAAGTCATAAAGGGTCAGTTCCGACTGCCGTACCAGTCTACTCCACAAAAGCACTATGGTTATATAAAATAATACGCGCATTAATCAACATTTGACCCTCAAAATATAATGTATGTCAATTGTCCAAAAGAAAACATTAATAATTGATATTCAAACACAACTTTTACTTGTTTATTTTGTAAAAACTATTTTATTATTTATTTTACATAAAATGGAAAATAAATACAGTACATATTTACATTGACAAGATATAAATATTAATAATACTTAACTTTTAGTTAGGTATAAAAACGGAAGTGGATATGTATGCCGTTCATATTTTCATATTCGTCTCAATATTATTTGAAAATATTATTCTAAATCTTCAAAATATTTTCTATTTCATCACATTTAATTATTCAATTCTTTTCTTATTTCGGTAGTGGACAAAGAACACTCTTCCGTTCCTTCTTTCCTTATTTCAGACTTGCTGCTCCTTTCCTCGTACCGATCGAGATTGGACCTGCACAAAACACTCTAACGCTCAAGTTAGAATTATACTGTCGTAGGCTAATTTAACTATTTATTCAGTCCTCTAACCTGGTCAATGATCTTATATTTATAGGCTTCATAAAATAGCCAACCCATTAATCATCCATTAATGCTATATATTATTGTGCCCTGAAATTTGTTAATTATCCCTAAATGTCGCATTTTTGTTGTTATCATGATTATTAACCGCATTGATTGACCATTAATAACATTTACCTCACCTGGACCCATTACCGGTCGACTCGATCAGCCTGGCTCTCCTTCTTCATGACCGATCGGTTACTGGCAGGTAGTACATTAAGCCCCCCAAGCCCCGAGCGCCTATTGGTAGGTGTGAGGGGCTTTAAAGCTTAAGGCGGTTTAGGTAAAGAGTAACCGTTGATAGCAGGACACGTGAAATCCTTTCAGTTGGATTTGAAAGGTCGGCTCTTCTCTAGCGTTAGATCTACGAGCAACGAAAGGCCTGGATTTATCGTTGAAACCACTTTTCTAGGCTATAAATACGAGGAAGGCCCACCCGTTATTTTCACATCTTTACTCTTCTTTTCCTTCTTCTCCGATCGTCTTTACTCAAAGGTGATTATGTCTACCTCCCAGTAACTGATCGGTCATGAAGAAGGAGAGTCGGGCTGATTGAGTCGATCGATAATGGGTCCAGGTGAGGTAAAATGTTATTAATGGTCAATCAATGCGGTTAATAATCACGATAACAGCAAGAATGTGGCATTTAGGGATAATTAACAGATTTCAGGGCACAATAATATACATCATTAATGGATGATTAATGGGCTGGCCATTTTACGAAGCCTATAAATACAAGATCAATGACCAGGTTAGAGGACTGAATAAATAGTTAATTTAGCCTACCACAACGTAATTCTAACTTGAGCGTCGGAGTGTTTCGTGTAGGTCCAACCCCGATCGGTACTAGGAAAGGAGTAGCAAGTCCGAAGTAAGGAGAGGAGGAACGGAAGATGCTCTTGGTCCACTATCGAAACAATTGGCACCCACCCTGGGGCCGAGGAAAAATACCCAGTTAAGATCACTGGGATGACGGGACAAGCGAATCTAGGGGAGTTGATGCAAGAAATGCAAAGGAGGATGGAGGCAATGCAGGCGGAGATTGAGGCATTAAGAGCAGAACAGGACGAATATAGGGATCAGTCGGTCCAACAGTCAGTGATTCCAACACCAGTAGGAGACGGAGGAAACACGCAGGGGGAGGTGGAAACCATGAAGCGAACAGTGCTGCAGGAAACCAGGGAGGCCGACATAATCCAGGAGTTGACGTCGGTCAGGGAGGACGACCGGATGAAGCTGAGCGGTTGCACCCGTTTACAGCGGTTGTGATGGAGGCGCTTATGCCTGAGAATAAAACGCTTCATACAATAGAAAAGTATGACGGGTCGACCGACCCAAGTGAGCATCTTTGATCCTTCGCCGATGCGATGATTGTTTACTCCAATGATAATCTAGTGTGGTGTAGGGTGTTCTCTTTGTCATTGAGGGGAGAAGCCTTAGCTTGGTTCCATTCGTTGAAACCCAGGACAATCGATGGTTTTGGGACGCTGCATAATCTATTTGGGCAACAGTATGCCTCAAGCAAGCCCCAAGAGCTGACGTATTTGGCCTTATTAAAAATGAGGCAAGCAGCAAAGGAGACCTTAAGGGACTTCATGGACCAGTTTAATAGGACCGTTCGGCAAGTGAAGGATGTTGATTGGAAATTCATACTGAATAGTCTCACGCAGGCTCTACGACCGGGACCTTTAGCAGATAGTTTGTATGCTGAAGAACCATTGACCATGGTGGAGCTACAAAACAAAGCCAACAAGTTTATACGCGTGGAGGAAATGCGTGCTTATCAGCAGGTTTAAAAGGAAGAATATGCGCGGGTGGTAGGTCGCGATCAAAGACGAAAGGAGGAAAAGTGAGCACAGGAGCAAGATGAAGGGGGGAACTTCAAAAGAAGAGAATTCCCTAAGGGACATCGATATACCTGGTATACATCGTTGATTGCAACGAGAACGAGGGTGATGGAAGAGGCTTTGCGGGTGGATCCCTTAACCCTGATACAGGCACCTAGTCCCAAGAATGCTGATGGACAAAAACATTATAAGTATCACCAAAACTTAGGCATGACACAGAAGATTGTGGCACACTGAGGGATAAGTTGGAAGAACTGGTTAGAGGGGGTCATCTCAAGAGATACGTATAGGAAGAAAAGAGCCGGGAGACGCCAAGGAATAATTATCCAAGGTAGAATAATCAGCATTCGACTGGTAATGGAAAGTGTTGGGAAGATCGGCGTGGGGAAAGAAAGGTGATAGAACGGTCCTTTAAGGGCCATATCAATACCATCTCGGGGGGTTTCGTGGGAGGAGGAACTACCTCTTCAGCCAGGAAAAGGCACTTGAGAAGCTTGAGAAGTGTCAATCAAGCAGATGTGAGGCAGAGGTCAATGCCAAGGATTACCTTCTTGGATGAAGATTTTCATGCTCCCGACCCTAATCAAGACGACCCGATGGTAATAACGGCGGTAATGGCCCAGTATACCATGGCTAAGGTTTTGATAGATCAGGGAAGCTCGACCAATATATTATATTGGAAGACGTTCCAACAAATGAACCTATCGAAAGATATCATCACACCATTTAACTAGCAGATTCTGGTTTTTGCCGGTGAAAGGGTGGATACAAGGGGGGTATGTAGATCTCAGAACGAGTTTGGGGACCAAGCGGGGGGCCAAAGAATTGAAGGTCAGATTCTTGTTAGTTGAGGCTAACACCTCGTACAATGTCTTGTTAGGTCGACCTTGCTTGAATGCCTTTGGAACAATACTGTCCACACCTGACTTGACATTGAAGTATCTGTCAGACGAGGGCAAGATTTGTACGGTTAAGGTGGAGCAGAGGATGGCGCGGGAGTGTTATGTGGCAGGACTAAAGATGGAACCGTGGACACCAAGACCAAGAGTAAGACGAGTGGAGGTAGTTATGGTAGATCTAGATCTGACGAATACCGAAGATCGAATGGAACCGCTCGATGAACTATAGTCATGGATTCTGGGAGAAAAGGAAGAGCAATATACCTCCATTGGAGGGAACCTCGAGAATGGTCAGAAGGAGACCATCGAAGGAACATTGAGGGATAATAAAGACTTGTTTGCATGGACGACAACAGATACGCCAGGAATTCACCCCAACATAGTGTTCCACAAATTATCTTTATTCAGAGAAGCTCGTCCGGTGGCACAAAAGAAACGAAGGCTAGGGGCAGAAAAAAGGAGGGCGTTGGATGAGGAAGTTAAGAAGTTAATGGGGGTAGGATTCATTCGGGAGGTGAAATACACCACGTGGCTAGCTAATGTGGTAATGGTTAAAAAGTCGAACGGGCAATGGGGAATGTGTACAGATTTCACCGATTTGAATAAGGCATGTCCGAAAGACGCGTATCCACTTCCTAGCATTGATGGATTACTAGATGGTGCATCGGGATATCGGATTCTTAGTTTTTTGGATGTTTACTCTAGGTATAATCAAATTTCGATGTATCATCCAGATTATGAAAAAACAACATTTATCACGGAGCGGTCTAATTACTATTACGAGGTCATGCCATTCGGCCTTAAAAATGCTAGGGCCACTTACCAACGGTTGATGGATAAAGTTTTCAAGTAGCAAATTGGGAGATGTATGGAAGTCTATGTGGATGATATGATTGTAAGAAGCCGAATGGTGGAGGAGCATGTGAAGGATTTGGTAGAAGTGTTTGGGCAGGTGCGGAGATACGATATGCGATTGAATCCTGCCAAGTGCTCGTTCAGGGTTGCGGCAGGAAAATTCTTGGGTTTCATGCTGACTGAATGGGAGATTGAAGGTAATCCAGAGAAGTGTCAAGCAGTGTTAGAAATGAGAAGTCCTCAAAATTTGAAGGAGGTGCAAAGGTTAGTGGGACGATTGACTTCTTTATCCAGGTTTATCCCTAAACTAGCCGAACGGATAAGACCAATCGTTAAAATAATGAAGAAGGATGTTAAAGGACTATGGAACGATCAGTGCGAAGGTGCATTTGCGGAAGTGAAGCAGATATTAACTAGCCTACCTGTCATGGGGCGACCGGAGAGTGGGCATGACTTGCAACTCTATTTAGCTACAACGGATGTCACGATCAGCGTCGCACTGGTATAGGAAACTCCAGAGTTCAAACCAGTCTACTTTGTCAGTAGAATTCTCAAAGATTCAAAGACAAGGTATCAGCAGCTGAAGAAGGTAGCGTTGGCAGTATTAAACGCAGCACGAGACTTGAGGCCTTACTTCCAGAGTCACCAGGTGATGGTAAGAACCGATCACCCAGTGGCAAAAATCCTACGAAAACCAGATTTGGCAGGAAGGATAGTGGGTTGGTCTATTGAGTTATCGGAGTTCGGTTTACGTTATGAACCGCTCGGGTCGATACGAGGACAACACTTGGGAGAGTTTACGGCAGAACTTCCTGTAGATGAGGGGATGACCCATTCATCTGGAAACTTTTCGTCGATGGATCAGCTAGTAAGAGCAGAAGAGGAGCGAGAATTGTGCTTGAAGGGCCAAATAGTGTGATAATTGAACAATCGCTTATCTTTAGATTCAAGATCAATAACAACCAAGCTGAGTATGAAGCCTTGATAGCAGGTATGGAGCTTGCCCTTGACTTAGGCGTTCTCTCGTTGGAGTGCCGGACTGATTCACAACTGGTTGAGAGGCATATGAATGGAAGCTTCCAAGTAAAAGACGACCAGTTGCTTCAATATTTTCACAAAGCTCAGAGGCTAAGGGAGCAGTTCAAAACAATAGAGGTGAAGCATATACCTCGGGAGGCGAACGCTCGCGCGGATGTGCTATCCTAGTTAGCTTGCGGGAAAGAAAAGGGCCAGCTGTCGTCAGTGATTAGAAGGATCTTGATGAAACCTATCATAGAATGTTCAACCACCTTCCAGTTGACTGAGCAATTTGATTGGAGAAAGGAAATCATAGAGTTATTCAAGGGGTAGGAGGAAGGGAGACCAATGAAAGCGAAAGACGCTAAGAGAATTGCTTGGTATCTTCTGATCGGGGAAGAATTGTACCGAAGAGGCTTCGCAGTTTTGTTGATGAAGTGTTTAATGTCGGAGGAAGTGGAATATGTTTTAAGGGAATTACACGAGGGGGTGTGCGGGAGACGTACTGGCCAAAGGGCACTCCAAGCCCGAGTATTGAGAGCAGGATACTTCTGGCCAACATTGAGTAAAGATTGTGGCACTTTTGTCCAAAAATGCCTGAGCTGCAAGAAGCATGGGAATGTGTTCAAAGACCCCGCAACCGAGCTACATAGTCTTGTATCCCCATGCCGGTCGGCAGGGCTCAGAGAAAGTTTCTCTTGGTAGCCATTGATTACTTTACTAAGTGGGTGGAAGCTGAGCCTCTCGCTACCATATCCGCCACACAAGTCCAGAAGTTATTATGGAATCTCATCTGTAGGTTTGGATTACCGCAGACGATAATCACGAACAACGGAAGGCAATTAGTGGACAAGAAATTGGTAGCCTTTTACCAGAGATTGGGAATAAAGCACATTACTAGCTCGGTGGAGCATCCCCAGACTAATGGGCAGGCAGAAGCGGTGAACAAGGCCATTGTTCAAGAATTAAAGAGGCGGCTTGGAGAGGCGAAGGGAGCATGGTCAGATGAGTTATTGGAAGTCTTGTGGAGCTATCGCTGTACGCTGCACGATACCACAGGGCAATCTCCTTTCAATCTCACATATGGCACCGATGCGATGCTTCCGGTTGAGGTAGGAGAACCCACGGTCAGGAGAAGGTTGGAGGATGCTAGGCGGAATGAGGAGTCCTTAAGGGCCGAGTTAGATGTCCTGCAAGAAAAGCGACAGGAATAGGTCATTTGGTCAGAGGCACAAAAAATGTTGATTGCAAGAAGATACAATACGAAAGTCTGACCTAGACAGTTTATAGAAAGCGATTTGATGTAACGTAAAACAGCGGATGCTAGGAAGTAACGGGCCCACGGAAAATTCGCGGCCAACTGAAAGATAGTACACTTTATATGAATTGTTGAATGATGCTTCAAAGGACACATTTAGTTATTTTTACTTATTTTTAATATTTTTATTTATTGTTACTATAAAAAATATCGTTTTAATGATTTTTATATATTTGTTTTTATTTTTTAACTCATTCTCATATAATTTTACTACTATAACGTATAAAGATATTTCATATGTTATATAATTTTACTACTGCAACGTATAATTATATAACATATTTGTAATATATTATATAACTTGTTCACTTTTATCTAATTGTTAATTGGTACTTTAATACCAAATTTATACAACTATATTTTTATATATATAACTTGTTAACTCTTATTTAATTGTTAATTGGTACTTTAATACCAAATTTATACAACTATATTTTTTTAAAATATTTGTTATTGAATAAACAAGAATAGGTCATTTGAATTTTAAATATTTGATATCATATTTTTTTATTGTAAATTTTATATTTTAAAAAAAATAATTAATTGATATTGAAACAATAAAAAAAATAATACAAAAACATGAGTGTATATATACCCGTTACGTCCAATTAGAATAAGACAAAAAGTTTATATTATTAAATATGTGAAAGAGTATAAAAGTGAATTATTGCTTTGAAGATGAGGATAAAAGAATGAAATTCATCTTCATCCATCTCCTCCCTATTATCATCCCTAATTTTTCCAATAAGACAATTTAATAAATTTATTCTTATTTTATATTAAAAATTTATTATAATAAGTATTTAAAATACTTTTTATTTTTATATAAGGATGTTCGATTTTATTTTTGTCATCAACGTAATGACATGACTTTTAGTTCTTTTTTTCTTCCTCTATTTTATCAATTAATTTACTTGTCTTTTCAATCCTTTCTTACTCATTGGTTAACACACTCGTTTCCTTTTCTAAAACAAGTTTACTAAAGAAAGAAATTTGAGAGAAAATATAACAAGTTAAAGATGAAAGTAATGAATAAATTGAGAACAAAGTCAAATAGTAGGATACTTAAATAAAAATAAAAATAATTTGAAATCTAATTAGTTTAAACTAAAGTTCATTAATTTCTCGTAAATCTAAAAAAAATTTCTTAATTTTTCACGATTGAAGAGTGCGACGTTAGACAAATATTTGAAATATTTATTGTAAAGGAGTAGAAAAATTAATTATTATTGTTCTATTTGCAATCTTCTTTTTCTCACTAAATGTTATCTCATGATATTAAACGTAAGAGTGCACGAAATTTATGAAGAAAATTCACACACATTTCCAGTCTCTTTTGGGAATGCTCGTTTATTATAATTTTGAAGTGAGTTTTACATTTCGACACTTAAAATGGTGGGAATGAGATAACACATAACGAGATACACATATATGAATTTGACTATATCATCTTTATGTTATTTTTTATGTAAAATTTTAGAAAAATGTCTCTTTAACAATTTTTTTTGACAATTTTTTAATAACAACCTATGTAATAGTTTGTAATTGACCCGTTTTAAATATACAAACCAATAAAATAGTGACACATTGTCTGTTATAAAAAAATTGCTAAAAAAGTTGTTAAAATATCATAATACAAAATTTTATCCTCATCTCATTTAGTAGGTTTAAACCTTTTCCCATGTTTCCATTTCAAGAAAATATGGATATACTCATACTTTGTACGGTCTATACACTTGTCTTTATTATCTAAAAAGTTAATTAAATAATTTCTTACAAAAAATAAAAGTTACAATAAAGCAAATATAATATTATTAAGTAAGTCAATAGTAAAATAATATTAATTGTGAGTCAACCAAAACAAAACATCAACTTTAAGAATGTAGTTTGAATAAAACATTCAAAATACTTAAGAAAGATTTTTACACTAAGTATACTAGGAAGTCCATGATAATTTATAAAAAAAGTTTACAATATTTTCAAAAGCATTGATAAGGTTAAAAGTAATTCATCGTGTAATAGAAAATGATAATGGACATGTTAATTTTTACTGGTTCATCTCAACCTAAGTTATCACAAAAGGCTCCCATTGATCAATAATTATTACAAGTATTATTAATGTTGCTTATAGCTTACAATGGGTATACAAATTCACTATTAGTTATTTGTTAATTACTAAATAAGATTAAACACCAACATACAATGTCACTCCTAATTAAGTACACAAAGTCACACCTAACTATACAACAAAACTTGTTAAAAGTATTATAAGGAAAATTATCCACTAAAGAATATACAAATGACCATATCATGCTCTATATAGTAAAACTTCAAAGTTGTTAATGATTTACAAATAAAGTTCAACTAGTTATCCATTATATATATTAAAAACTATAAGACCTAAAAAATTGAAAGCATATTTTGCATGCAACATTTAAGTGAGACATATATTTTTGCATGTTCAATAGCTTTATGTATCTTAAAAAGTTTCATTTTAAACACATCTTAAATTGGCTCAATGTAGTTTTTTTTGTTGTGATTTGTCCTTATTTTATTCTCCACTCAAAGTCATGTTTGACTTTATGTTGTCACCTATAGTTGTTGCACTCAAAACATTGTATAAAAGACAATATTTTTTTTTACTACTTCTATATGTCTCAAACTATACCCTTTTGAACAACAAAACTCTTATGTGGTTGCATTGTGTTAAAATCATTCTTGAGATGTATTTTTGGTCAACTTGTTTCCATTAGACATTATTTCATCATATAGATGTGCCTAGTGGTGGACACTTTTTATGTTTGGCGTTCTTAACTTATGTCTTCTTCTAAGGCTTTGAGAGATTGTGTTTAAACTTTTGTATGTTTGGAGACTTCATCTAGTCTTGGTATGTATCTTGTGCTTTTGTACAATCTCCAAAGTCTTTGTCCAAGCTTTTATAATTAATAATCTTGTCTTAAACTTCGTCTAAATACATGTTTCACACTTACAAAAATTGTTATACACGTAAAAACATGTTATTACTTTTTTATCATTATTATTATCAAAATAAGAGTATTTTTTGGCATGACTTTAGATTTACATCTTATCATTATATTAAAAGTTATCTATACTTTAAGAATCTTCCCCTTATAATAAAAAATATCATGTTTTTATTTCAATAATAACTTTTAACATATTTTGAAAACTGTGATTATATGTATATTATTATGTGTATAATTATTCTAATTGTTTGAAATTAATATGTATTATTAAAATTTTGTCAAAGTGAGAAGGATAAGATCACGACATATGATATGAGTTTAATCAACATCGGAGTGCACACACATAACATCAAAATATGTGTGCGCACACAACATCAGATTGTGTGCATGCACACATACACACACCCGATGGTACACACATATACATATGCACACACACGCACATACACACACATGTATGCCCACACCCACGCACACTCACACACACGCAACAAGATAAACAAATAAATAGAGAAGTATAGAAAATAAGATACTCATATGTTATGATGAGACTTCAATGAGTATTATATTAAAATGTATGTAAATAAAAAAAATGTTTCTTAGTCTAAAAATGAAACTATACTGATAACACTCTAGATTTACATATTTTTCTCTGTTAAAAATCATTTCTTAGATTTCTTTAGTTTTTAATTTCTTAGAATTAGGCTAGTTTTATGTTTTTCTTTTAATTCTTTAGAATTGTAAAATTTTAGTTAAAAATAGGTTTTTAGATGTAATTTTTAATCTTTGTTAATAATTAGGAAATTAGTATTTTTTTTGAAATTCTTTTAATAAAAAAAATGTTTGGTTTTAATTAGGTTTTAATCTCATAATATTTCTTCTTATTTGCATTCTAACTCTTTTATTCATTTTTTTTAGATCGGATCTGGTTTGGGCTTGAACAGCCAACACAAACACTGGGCCCTGATCCCTTTTTGGGCTGTTTTGTGGCTGAATCTATTGGAGAGCAGGGAGCAACAATTGGGCCGCTGAAGATGTTGGATTGGTAATGAAATTGGGCCTATTGGTCTGCTGATTGGAAGTAAATAGTCCAACGCTGGTGCACTGGATTTGAGGCAGCTGTGCATGGGTTTCAATTAAATGAAACGCACCGTTTTGGAGGCTGGCAGCTGCAGTTCCTTTGGGGGTCTTCACTCCATCATTTCATTTGGAGGCAGTAGCACACACGAGCCAAGGGAGTAAGACAAAAGCTAAGGCTCCTTGCACGAGAAGAGGAGACCCAAAGCGCGCACGTGACTGGAGCTTGTTCAGCAAAGAAATGAAGAGATGATCGGAGGGTTCTGATCAACGTAGACAAAGAAGGTTGACCGTCCGATCAGAAGCTCAAAGCGTCACAGCAAGGTTCCCCTCTCCCATTTTCTTTCCCCCTTCCTTTTCTAATTTTCTTTCTTCAACCCTATATAAAGGGGTTTTCAGCCTGTAAATATTATTTTTAGAACTTCTCTACACTTTACTTTCACAAAGCTTTTACAGATTTAGTTTCTGAGTAGAATAGAAAGTAGTTCTAGGTTTATCGCTTTCATAGATTAAGGTTTACATTTGCTTCTGGATTTCGCCGAGACAATTGCGAGAGTGACAGCCGTGCGAATCTTGGTGACTTCCGGTATAGTTGTAATCTTCTTTTCATATTAATAAAGTTCTTTTTCTATTATCGTTTGTGTTTTGATATTTCTTCTTCAATGTTTTTGTGTTTTTTTGTGTTGTTTCATTGAAAATGAATTGGACTCTGATTCTCTGCAATTTTATGATTTCTTTTGGAATTAAATGTCTCTGTAGTGAGCATTTTTCATCGAGATGTCTTCTTGAGACAGAGAAAAGTCCAATGCATAAAAATTGATTCAAATTTGTGTTTCTTGAATTTGTTTGTGGATTTTAGATTGATGAATAGGCTAATGAACCTTGATTGGAGAAATGAGTGGAAAGAGTCAATTTAAAGTTCTGAAATATGAACTAGAATACCCTGGATTGGGATTCACATTATCATGATGTCTTCTTGAGAACTCTAAGCACTCTTATATTCATATCAATGTACATTCACCTATGAAATCAATTCTGTCTTTGCTTTTGATAGTGATACTTGAAGTTCAGTTTGAGTTTTGATATTCCAGTTGTTTACTTTGAGTATTTTAGAATTTATGATCTGCTTTACTTCTGTTTCAGCCTTTACATTCTTGTTGATATGATGCTTTTCAATCTTGAGTTTTAAGTTCTTTTCAATTTGGTTTTATTTCTGATTTTGTTCCAGTTTTAGTATATAGGTTTTGTTTTGGATATAAATAGGTTTAATCTCTTCATTACTTTAGCTTAGGTTTTATTTATTTATTTTCTTCCTTCTTTTATTTTAAAACGGATTATAGTTTCGCTTTTCTTATTTTTTAATTTCTTTGTTTTCATTTTAAATGTCCCCACCTGTTTAGTAGTAGTTAGTAAGTAAATAATTAGTAAATAAATACAAGACTTAACTCTACATTTTAAAACTTAATTTTGTTGAGTCCTAGGATTGATATTCTGGTTGCCCTATGCTACATTAGTGGGGACCAGACTTTGTTATGATTTTAGGCGACAAAAATCAGTTTAACATATACCAAAAATACTATTTAAAAAAATTGTAAGTGTGTTCTGTTTTATTGTATTATAATTAGGGGTGGTTGAAAGGATGAACATTGTTGTTCTTTTTGTGTTGGTCAAATTGTAGGTTCTAGTTGAGTTTGAAAGTTGGAGATTGGTTAGTTTTATGGGCTTGTGTTAAGGAAGGAGCATGTATTTGTAGTAGAGGAGGTGTTGGTAAAGTTGGTGTGGAATCCTTTGCACCAATGACTTGAAGTAAATTAAAAATATGGTCAGGTTAGTCAGTTTTTCCAGTTTTTCTTATTGGTGATATCATCAACTTCAATCAATGGATGCACTTGGTTAATTATGGTAAAGGCCAGTGGCATTGGTGGTGTTGTGTGTTTCACTATGCAACAATTTTATTCTATAGTTTCACTTGAATTATGGTGTTCTTTTTAAAAAAAATATATATTTATCTCTATGCATCTTTTCCATATTTGTCCACATCTCCTTATCCTTTCTAAAAATAAAATTTTCATGCAAATATCCATTGTTAATATAGAAAATATGGTATTTTTTACCCTTGCTTCCATTTGAGCTTTTTCTTCATCCTTCAAATTGTAGTGGCTTTATTTCATTTTCCTTGAAAAATATATTCAAGAAAATCATTTAGAAAGATAGGATCTTTTTTAGTTGCTTTCAAAAATCATCTCCAAGACCAATTGTTAGAAAAATAAGGATGATTTTGTTAACCTAAGATGAATTTATTTTAAACATTTTTCCAAAAAGAACTTTTTTCTTTATAATTTTTTCTTAACTTAGAAAAACCATAATGTAATATCTTGAAAATCTAATTGAAACAAGAATTAGAAAAGTAATGTAAAGAAAGATAAAGACCACACATACTAATTTGGATTCAATTAATCATACATCAAATTTTCATTTTTTTCTGTCCAAAAAAGTTGGTTCCACTATCAACAAAAAGTTTGTATAATGCAAGACAAGTAATTCAAACACTCAACTCAATCAACTCTTGACCCATTTAAGAGGATATCATAACCAAGAGGATATCAACCCTTAATAAACTCTAAATACTAAATAGGATATATGTTTTATCAACTCTTTAATCATCCAAAAAGATTTATGTTGCAACACCTCTTTTTGCAAGAAGACAACAAACAACCATTCAAAACACTACAGTAGAACAATAACCAAGAAACACTAATGGAACACTCCATTAGAACAATAACCAAAAAATAAATCTAGAAAATGCTCCAAAAGAATATAAAGAGTTTACCATAGCATAAACAACTCCAAGACTTTGTAAAATCAACATAACCCTTTGTTTACTTCGAAATCTTCGAAAGCATTCAAAAATCATGTGTATAGCTTATAAAATACCAATGTCATTAGCTCTATATGATTGCAAATATTATAAAAAAGATTTAGTCTGAATATCTATTTATGGAGTTTTCAAACCACAAATATTATAAAGAGTTTTCAAACCACAAATTTAAAACATTTTTTTACCGATTTATTCTAACAAAATTTTGTAAATAAATTATAACGTTTCTCTATAATAATTGATTATCACACATTTTAATCGAGTAAACACACTTCTCATTAATTTCCTAAAACAAGTTTAATTAATTAAACAAGATCTTAATTGATAATTATACTGAGAGTTTGGAAACACTTGAACGCTCTCTAGATCAATTGTTCTACATAATCAATTTTTCAATTTTGAAAAACTCTAAAGAAATATTTAATTGATTATATATAAGTCTAATAGATTAAAACTGCAAAAAAAAAACATTAAGATTGATTTTAACTTTAGCATTTTCTCTTATTAATATAAATTGTATGCTAAATTAAGAAATTTTAGTGAGTATCTTGTGTAAAAGACAAACATAACAAAGAAAATTACACTTTTCTTATATCATTGAATCTCTTATTCAAGATCAACATTCTGTCCCTTTTATATGATGTCCCATATTTAAAAGAAGATTCATATATCAATACACCCACAATTTAGTTTTCATAATTTTTTTAATTTCTAATGTGCTATTAGAGTCATCTTATATCTTTTAGGATAATAATGAGAAAGTATAATGAGAAAAGCTAAAATGTCACATTAACTATAACTAATGGCAGAATATCATGTATGTATATGTGTGTGTGTGTATATATATATATATATATATATATATATATATATATAAAGTTGTTGGAAGTTTCACATCTATTAGAGATAAGGTCAATTCACAATATATAAGTGAGTGCAAATGTCACTTTACAAGTCGGTTTTTGTAAGGTTGAGTTAGGCTTAAAATTCACTTCTTAATAGTATCAAAGCCATGAATTATAACTTACCCTAGTGAGATTTTTTGTTTATAGGATCTTTTGTTCCATTTGCTATCGGACCACCCATTAATGCATAGTTTACACATGAGATGTATATGCACTAGTGTAGAAAAGGCCTTTAACGTCACCCTTTAGACGTTCAACCCTCGAATATCAATCGTAAAAAAGGACCGGTGGCATTTTCTGTAAATAAAACAACCATATAGACGTCTATTCTGGAGGAAACCGACTTCTAAAGCCATATAGACGTCTGATGTGGGGGGAACATACTTCTATATACTCATTTTTGAAATCTAAAAAGTCACTTTTTGACTCCATTTAGACGTCAGATCCCGCCAATCCGACTTCTAAAGCCATATAGACGTCTGTTGTGGGGGAACAAACTTCTATATACTTATTTTTTAAATCGAAAAAGTCACTTTTTGACTCTATATATTTAGACGTCAGATCCCGCCAATCCGACTTCTAAAGCCATATAGACATCTGATATGGGGGAACAGACTTCTATATGGCTGCATTAACACACTGCGAACGCAAGGCAACAATTACGCGCACTTAATGTTCTTCATCTTCCTCATGTTTTCTCTCCATAGGCTACGTTTTTCAGGTTCGTTTTTTAACTTTTTCACTGTTTAAAATTAGTTTTACTCCGATTACATTACTCTTTGATGAATTATCTTTCATTTAAATCGATTAAAATGCGATTTCGCTGGGTTTTGGTGCAGTCTTGCTCGTGTCCTTGGGCGGCGTTCTTGGGCGGCGATTTCTTGCGTTTCCCACTCCTCTAATTCCCTCCACTATGTTTTTGAAATCATCCAATACAAAAAGCCGTCAATGTCACCCGTAAAGACGTCAGGTCGGGATCAGACGTAAAAATTCCAAAATAACAAACGTCTAAAGCCTTTTCTACACTAGTGATGCCTCGACATGAGAGAGATAGGTTGGAAGTCTCACATTAACTAGAGATAAAACTAATTCATAATATATATAAACGAGTGTAAACCTCACGTTACAAATTAGTTGAGTTAGACTTAAAGTTCACTTTATCAATAATATAAATAAAGAATCATCTTTACTTTTACACTTTTACAATTTTGAAAGATAAAAGTATTTGTTTAATTAAAAATAGTGTATAAAAACTTATGAGATCATTGTGACAATCAAAAGTGATTATTCACTCTAAAATGGGATATCTAAATAGTATTTTATATTGCATGTATGCTATTAATTATTTGATAATAATTAATTGAAAAGACGGTTATTGTTGTGGTCGAAACTAAGAAAATTGCTAACTCACTAGTAAAAAATGACGTTTTTAACTCGTACATTATGACTCGGTTCTTACTGAACCGAAGCATATCAAAAAGCGGTGGCAGTCTCGTAATTTTAAAAGCATTATATGCCTCGGTTGTTAAGCAACCGGTGCCTAAAAGTAATACTGATTCGGTTATCAGAGTGAACCGAGGCATAATCCTCACATAGCAAAGATACGACCTCGGTTGGCATGGACCCGAGGCATATTAGACTCTAGATCGGCCTCGGTTGGCATACACCCGAGGCATATTGTGCTTTTAATTCACCCTTCCTGCTCATTTCCCTCATTTCCCCCAAAGCACTTCTCTCTTCTCTGCGTCTTCTCCCCGAAGCATGCTTCTCTCTTCTCTTCACAGCTCTTCTCTTCTCTCTTCTCTGCCCCCACCCTGCGCAGCTCTTCTCTTCTCTCTTCTCTGCCCCTTCTTTGCGTCTTCTCCGCCTCGCGATATTCCTCCGCGATGTGCGATGTGCGACGATGGTGGACGCAACGGCGACAGCAAGGTCGCGGCACCGAGAACGCAGCGGCAACGAGATGCGGCGACGACGACGCAGCGGTGACGGAGGGCAGATCTGGGCGCACGGAGGGCAGATATGCGGCGACGGACTGCATTCTTCGTTGGTGGTGGTGAAGCGATCGGCGACGGCGAAGCTGAGGCTGTTGGCGAAGAACAGAGCGGACGCAGGAGCAGCGGTGGCCTGATTGGCGAGTCTGGTGCGGTGCCCGGTCTGCGTCGACGGACTGCGGCAGAACAACCAGATCTGCGTCCATGGCAGAACAACCAGATCTGCGTCCACGGCAGTGAAGTCGCTGGTGGAGCTAGTAGCAGAGGAAGGGAGCGGGATGGTGGACAAGGCAAGCGGTGGTGGTGCGTCAATGGTGGCGGCGACGATAGTGGTGGTGGTCAGATTAGGGTTTTTTTGATGTTGACCGTAGCTGCTTTGGGTTTTGCATTTGGTTTCAGTACAGTTTTGGATCAGTAGAGTTTTGCATTTTGTTGAATTGAATCTGTGTTGATTTATTGAATTGAATCTGAGAATAATTTTTTGAATCTGAGAATTTGTTTTGATTTGTTTTACGTGCTTCTTTTGGACGTTTGTTTGGTCTGGATTGATCTGGTTTCGAATCTGAGAATGATCAACTTCATTGGAGATGTTGAAGGTGCTGTTAACTGGCTAAAGAAAAAGGAAAAAAAAATAAAAAAAAGACCCTACTGCCTCGGTTCAGCCTCCAACCGAGGCAGTAGAGGCAGAGGAACAATTTCGGTTCTAATAACCGAGGCATAAAGTCTATCACTTTTTACCTCGCCTGAATATGCCTCGGTTCAGGAACCGGTGCCTATCAGCAAAAATAACCGGTGCCATTTCCTCTAACTGTACTAGTGACTGCTAATTGGATGGTCAACACTTGAATTATTTGATTCAAGTAAAGTATGCCATAATAGTGAGGTGATGTATTTGGGAAAATGCATGGAAGCATGGTTAGTAATACAAATTCATATAGTATTTCACCTAACCTTCGGATCCTGCTGCGATGGCTAGCCTAGCCTATAGTATTTTACCAGGTAGTGGAATTGGTTTTTGCTTTTGGTCGAAGAAAGGGACTTGGTTAAAGAGTATTTACGAGAATTCGCAACTTGACTTGGGAAGTTGACGTGGTTTGAAAAGAGACAACCCTGCCCAAAACAATATAAATACAAGGACAACCTAAGAGAGATTGAAAAGCCCTTATCACTAAGGAAACCATACATAAATCCTCTCATTTTTTTCTCCCTCTGTGTTGCCTCCAAAATTCTGGAACAAGGAAAGGGAGGAATAAACCTTGCTCAAAATAGTTCTATTTTATTATCATCAATCATATCTGAGTCATTTTGAAACTCTTCATTGTATCAATCTTAGTCACAATGGCAACATTTTTCCGAAGAATGGCGATCAGATATATTTTTCTGACATTGTTTTTCTCTGCAGGTGCCTTCTTTTTCTCATGCAGTTTTTGCTTTCTTTTCTTCTTTTTATGCATTGCATGTTTTTAGTTTTTGTGTTTTTTAGCATTCCTAAGTTGATAGCATTGGTTTATAGAAGTAGAACAGGTTTGGTTGCCGTGAATGTTTCTTGGTAGAGTAACGAATTTTGCTGATTTTGCAACCACAGATATTGGATTTCTTGGACGTGTTACATCATTTGGAATCAATTACGGCCAAGTGGCTAACAATTTGCCGTCACCGAACAAAGTGCTTGAACTCTTCAGCAACCTTAAGGTCACGAAAACAAGAATTTATGACACCAATCCGGAGATTTTGAGTGCTTTTGCTAAATCAAACGTTGAGGTCATTGTGACAGTAGAAAATCAAATGCTAATCCAGTTAAATGACCCCCAACAAGCCCTTCAATGGGTGAATGGCCATATCAAACCGTACCTTCCAGACACAAAAATCACTGGTATTCAGGTAGGAAATGAGTTATTCACTAATGGTGATACCACTCTTATTCAGTATCTAGTACCTGCAGTGGTTAACATTCACAATGCTCTAGTTCAGCTAGGCATAGACTCTAACATCCACGTTTCAACACCAAGTTCCTTAGAAGTGCTTCAGGAATCTTACCCTCCTTCAGCTGGCAGTTTCAAAAATGAGATCTCTGGGATAATGTCCCAGTTTTTGAGCTTCTTGTCCACCACTAAGGCACCCTTTTGGATCAATGCTTATCCTTACTTCGCTTACAAGGATGACCCTAGTAGGATTCCATTGGACTATGTATTATTTAATCCTAATGAAGGAATGGTTGACCCCAACACCAACCTACACTATGATAACATGCTTTATGCTCAGGTAGATGCTGTCACATTTGCCATTGCTAGATTGAACTTTAGTGGGATTGAGGTAAGGGTCTCTGAGACTGGTTGGCCATCCAAAGGAGACCTTAATGAGGTCGGTGCCACACTACAGAATGCTCAAACTTATAATAGAAATTTGCTGAGAAGGCAAATGGCAAATGAAGGGACACCTCTGAGTCCAAGAATGAGGTTGGAAGCATACTTTTTTGCATTGTTCAATGAAGACATGAAGACAGGAGCAACCTCTGAAAGGAACTATGGCCTATTTCAGCCTGATGAAACCATGACATACAATGTAGGGTTGGCTGCTTTTGCATCCTCATCCACTTCATCCACTTCAATTTCTCTTACCTCCTCTGCAACTAACACGAAGGTAAAAGTAAAACCAGTCTCTTTTTTCTCCCCCAGCTTATGGCAAAACTCGTATGAAAGAAAATGAAAATGTAGTTTATACAATTGGGAGAAGTGTATCAGTTTAAAAGGGGTTTTGTATGTAATGTCAGATAGTCAAATTCATAATCACAACTTTTAGCAGAACATTTTCAAATTTACTACTGTCGTGTTCTTAGTTAGTTAGTAATTGGTGCATTCTCACGAGTGTCGGTCTAATTATCTTTTTTTTTTCTTTTTTTTCTTTCCTTCTCTAAAAAAATCAAATTTTACATTGAAGCAGGCAGCATCAAAGGAATTTCAAAGCTTGTTCTTCTGGGTGTTTGTGTGTTTGCTGACTTCAGCCCTTTGTGGCTTTGTTTGAGAAGAATATTATTACATTCTTATGGAGTGATTCATGTGTATATATCAAAATAACGAAAAGTTGGGATTTTACAACCTTCAAGTTGCAAAATGGAGTATCTCTAGTATGATCTATATTAAAGGTACCTATTTTGCAGAAATCAGGAGCAACACTAACACTTTCTTAACAATGGGGCAACAAAATCTGCATCACGGCGAAGAGTTCAACTCATTTGGAGGATCATCATCACCTTTCACTGTGGCTTCACTTTCACCCACTTACCCCACCACTAGTCACATTCCAGCAACAACCATGTGGCGGTGACGTTAGGTTGAGCTTGTTTTAGATAGATAAGGTCCAAAAGCCACATCATTTTTTATTACCTGACATTATTTGGAATTGTCAAATAGGAAATGTGTTTGTATATTGCTGGTTTTGTACCATTTATTTCATTTCATTCATCCAGTCCAAAGGCATATGAGGCTGTAAGACATGTCTGCCTTGAGCTCGTCTAATTGGATGCTAAGAAAAGCCCCCTGTTATGGGACGTGGAATCCATGACTGTTCTCATTTGTATATATAAATGTAAAAGTAATTCCTGATACACCATTCTTTTCTCTGCTTTTCCTCTTTCATCAACTTGTGTATTGTATCACAGTACAAAGTTCATTACAAATATGATATAATGAAAATCTAATTAAAGTTCACAAAGTTAAGGCTTTGTTTGCTTCTTTTATTATCCTCATTCGGACAATAGGACGGTCCTGCTTTATTCCATGGCCAAATAACCGTCAGCATAGGGTCATTGCCGACCCCTTTTCCAAAGGTGCCTTTATCAGTTTTTTTTTTCTATTTTAAAGGGGACAATTAAACTTCAGCCTTATCAGAACATGATGGAGATTGGTCTAGCTCTTTGACATCAGTGAAGGTGGTTCTGCACATGAACCCCTCAAATTCTCTAGCTGACCCACCACCCTCATGTGAGAAAAAAACAATTATTTTTCTTTTGGGGCGTAATAAAATATGCAAGGACAATTTGCAAACAAATCCCACCCAGAATTTTTGCATCGTCATGGTCTTGAGGTACTCAACATTCTGATTTAAAATTGCTTCCTGCAGACAATGTGATGGCAGCAGCAGTTTCGCTTTTTATCAATTTTGATTGTAAGTCCAATCACCAACGCGACATATTCCAAGAAGGGGTCCCATCTCTTAATAATTTCAGCGAGTGCTTCACCGAGTTAGAATTGGAAAATTTGTTGTCCTTGCATACACTTTCATGTTGTTTACTGCGTTCAATTATAATGTTGTGTGGTAAGTAAAATTGTCGGTTTTCTATTTCATCGTATGTTCTCTGTTGTCCGTGTTGTTGTCTGAACTGTAATCATAGAGTGTTAAGTCAAAATCTCTATTGCTCATGGCCCTCCTGAATTTTAAGGGGCAACGGCGAACATAACTATCACCATGATTAAAAGCTTGCCTATAAATTGTAGCCATTTTTCATTCTTTTCTTGGAATACAGACTGGTTTTCATTATTTCAATGTACGTGTTTACCTTAGGTGGCTCACTAGGGGATCTCCACGTGTCAATTTTGCCATAACATGGCATCATCATCTGAAACCTTAGTGCAGCATCAAAAGCCTCGAATGTAGCTTGGAACAAGAGCACCCCAAATGTCCGATTGTAGTAGAGCTCTTTAGCTACTTCTCTCTAGAACAAAGAAATACATGAAAATATAATCAAATCACGTAAGTGGCTGATGTCCCCTCTTTTTGGTTTGTGATGAAGCAATGACCACCAAGGAACACAAAACAAAATGAAAATCGTAATCACTCACAATCTGTTTAATAATACTAAAAACAATAATAGTGACAGGCTCTACAACCATTGATTAGGCTAGCACAGTCCCTCCAACCAACCCCAGTGGCACTTGCACCATTACGTCTGGTATCGTTGTTTCTTCTATATTATAAATGTTCCACTGGCTCTGGTTAATTCCAATGCGGTTCTTCCTCTCGAAAAGCCATTGCAAATCATCAAAAAGAATCATATATCTGAATAACTAACCAAATAACTTTTGAAACAAATTGTTATCCCATAATGATGTCACTTTCAAGTTTTACTGAGAAATGAAGCTTCAAAGTAATGTCAAAACTTTTACAATGACCTTTACCGCATCGTATATCGTATATGTCTGATGACATCTTCACATGCATATGTTCTCAAACCTCGATCATGAACCATAGCGGTATGGTCGACTACATATTACCGAGGACAAAAGATATATGAGCTAGATATACTCAGGAGTAATCAACTCCAAGGGTCTAACCACGAACCATAGCAGTATGGCCAGCTACATTTCGATCCGTAGATTTAACATATAGAAAGTCTACTTGTATGGTAGGTTACCTGAACCAATCGACGCATACGGTCGTCCTTAAAGGATCGTCCACTTAGGTTACCTGAACCAATCGACAGCATACGGTCAGGTTACCTGAACCAATCGACGCATACGATCGTCCTTAAACGATCGTCCACTTAACAGGTTACCTGATCCAATCGACAGCATACGGTCAGGTTACCTGAACCAATCGACAGCATACGGTCGTCCTTAAACGATCATCCACTTAATAAAAGAAGCGATCGTTTAGGAACATCCTAGGCTGGCCTCCGTCACCCTTGACGTCAACCATCGTAAGCGATCGTAATCTAACGACCGTCTATTGGTTGAACTAATAGAACGGTCGGTCAATTTCAGTCAAAATTGACATCTTAACCCTGAGAGAACGGTTGAATGTATCCGATTATAACGCCGCGAATCACGGAGTTAACTGACCCAGTATTAAGCACGACTTAACAGTTATATTTTCCAGAGTCAGATTCTCAACCAACCAGATTTTAAGGTAAACGGTTCACCTTAATTACTAAGATAAATATGTAAAGCCAAAGGAAGAAAGGTACGTTTTTCCCATAGAGAGAAATTAAGCAATAAAGATATTGATCTTCTTCTTTGTTTGAACTGAGAAAAGTTCGATTCATCCCTTCTCTGACTTGAGTATCGGAGTGCCTTTGCAGGTACCCGGCCCATCTTCATTCAAAGATCTTTACACAAGAAGGAAACGCAACGCACACTGTATCACTGGGGGAACGAAGGTGACTCATCCCGCACGTATCTCGACCTACACATTTCTACTGAAACATTTTGGCGCCCACCGTGGGACCGAGGTTTGATATCCCAACGACGACTACCGGAGCTATGGAAGACATGAACACTCGCGATTTGATCAAGCAACTGCAGACACAGATCAAGGCGCAGGCGCAAACTATAAGGGAACAGCAAGAGATTCAGGGCAAGCAAGCCGCGGAGCTGGCAGCATTGAGGGCACAACGTCCTCCGCCGGAAGTGTCGGCATCCAACCGGCAAGATGATAATGAAGGAAGCCACCATGGAGGACCATCCGAACCTGCCGGCGGAGGAAGGAAGGGGCCAACTTCTGTGCGCCTCACTAATTTGCTTCCATTCACGGAGGCCATCATGCAAGCTCATATGCCGGAAACCCCCCCCCCCCCCAATGCTAGAACGCTATGATGGCTCCGCCGATCCCGATAACCATCTCCGCAACTTTATTGATGCCATGGCATTCTACACGGATAATGACCCCGTCATTCGCAGAGCTTTCTCATTATCCCTGAAAGATGAGGCACTCGAGTGGTACCACACTCTCCCTCAAAATTCAGTAGATTGCTTCACCACCGTTGAGACCCTTTTTCGGAAACAGTACGCTACTAACAAAAGACCGGAGATGACTCCGGCTGAGCTCGTAAATACTAAGTAGGGGAAGGATGAAACCCTAAAGGCTTTCATGCAAAGATACAACGAGACGACCAGGCGCGTGAAAGACGTAAACCATACCTTCATTATCAGCAATCTCCCTTCGTGTTTAACACCGGGGTATTTTGCGGAACAGTTGTACCCTGACCATCCAAAATCTATGGAGGAGCTCCAATCTACGATTGCGAAATTCATCCGAATTGAGGACCTCAGAAATTCTAGGAAGAAGCAACAACAAGACAACTCAAACCAGGAGGCTAAGAAGGCCCCAAAGCGACCGGCCAATGACTTTAAGGCAGATCGACCACCCCGAAAAGAAACAGGGTGGATATCTAAGTACGATCGTTACACATCTCTTAACGCGCCTAGGACAAAGGTGCTCGAAGAGGCTTTGCACGCCGAACTCCTAACCGTTCGACGAAAAGCCACCCCGAAGAATGCGGACAATAGTAAGGCATGTCGCCTGCACATGAACGACGACCATCATACAGAAGAGTGTCACATGGTGAAAGATGAGTTGGAAAGACTCATCCGAGCAGGTTACCTCCAAAACTATGTCAAAGAAAGAACAGCCACCGAGCGACAACTCCCCACCAAAAGGCGTCCTCCCGACGAAGTCTCGAACGATCACCTCCCAGGGACGACCGACGCCGAAGGCGATCCCGCAGCCAACCCAGGCGTTCAGAGAGAGAGAGGTCGGTCCGAGGCCGAATCGACACCATATCCGGTGGCTTTGCCGGAGGAGGGGCGTCAGCTTTCGCCAGGAAGCGACATTTGAGACAACTAAAGTCGGTTAACATGGTAGATCGGCAGCTTCGGTCTATACCTGATATCACATTCACTGACGCAGATTTCCACGCGCCCGACCCTGATCATGATAACCCTATGGTCGTCACGGTCGAAATAGCTCGATACGATGTTAGCAAGGTCCTCGTTGATCAGGGTAGTTCGGTCAACATCTTATACTGGTCCACCTTCAAAAGGATGGACTTGTCGGAGGATCTAATAGCCCCTTTTAACGAACAAATTGTAGGCTTCTCGGGGGAAAGAGTCGATACATGAGGGTACCTCGACCTACGAACCCGACTCGGAACATGCCGGGATGCCCCAGAGCTTCGAGTCAGGTTCCTATTGGTCGAGGCCAATACTTCGTACAATGCTTTAATAGGCCGACCTTGCTTGAATGCATTCGGAGCCATTGTATCCACCCCTCACTTGGCCATGAAATTCCCCGCCGAGCGCGGTACCATCTGTACTGTCAGGGCCGATCAACGAACGGCTCGCCAGTTTTACGTAGCAGGACTAAAAGTCACACCATTCTTGCCAGCTCGGAGGGCAAGAGGAGCCGAAACAGCAGCGATCGACTTAGACCCCAGAACCAATATAGACGAACGTCTCCATCTCCAAGGAGATATTAAACCCTTCCCGCTGGGAGCGGACGCGTCCAAAACCACGAACATCGGTGGGAGCCTTGTTCTACACGATGAACAGGATCTGACACGTATGCTCCAAACCAATGCTGACCTGTTCGCATGGGTGGCCGCCGATATGCCGGGGATCCACCCCAGCGTAATGGCACATAAGTTGTCGATCTTTAGGGAGGCACGCCCGGTCGCGCAAAAGAAACGACGCTTCGGAGAGGACAAACGTGATGCCATTCAGGTTGAGGTCACGAAGCTGAGGAACGCCCAGTTCATCAGGGAGATCACCTACACCACGTGGTTGTCGAACGTAGTCATGGTCAAAAAGTCTAACGGTCAATGGCGAATGTGTGTGGACTTCACCGACCTCAACAAGGCGTGTCCTAAGGATTCGTATCCTTTGCCTAGCATCGATCGGTTGGTAGATGGAGTGTCCAATCATGTTGTACTCAGTTTTCTCGATGCGTACTCGGGGTACAACCAAATCCCCATGTACGAGCCAGATCAGAGCAAAACATCTTTTATTACCGAACGCGTTAATTACTGTTACGAGGTAATGCCGTTCGGCCTGAAGAATGCAGGCACCACATATCAACGCCTCATGGATAGAGTTTTCCATCATCAAATCGGACGATGCATGGATGTCTACGTCAACGACATGGTTATCCGGAGCCAATCTATGGAGCAACATCTAAAGGATTTGGCAGAAGTGTTCCTCCAGATCAAGAGGTATGGCATGCGACTAAACCCTTCCAAATGTACCTTCGGAGTGCCGGCTGGAAAGTTCTTGGGGTTCATGTTAACGTGCAGAGGCATCGAGGCCAACCTCGACAAATGCAAAGCCGTGCTCGACATGAAAAGCCCGCAAACCCTTAAGGAGGTACAACGTTTGGTTGGTCGGCTCACAACCTTATCCCGTTTCATTCCAAAGCTAGCCGAACACATCAGGCCCATCCTGAAGAACATGAAGAAAGGCACCACCCAGCATTGGGACGATGACTGTGAAACAGCCTTCAACGCTGTCAAACACGTTCTTACCAGCCCTCCGATCATGGCGAGACCGGTCGCTAGATACGACTTGCAGTTATACATCGCAGCATCCCATCACGCTGTCAGTGCTGCTTTGGTGCAGGAGACCCCCTCCCTTAAGCTAATATACTTTGTCAGCCGTACATTGCAGGGAGCGGAAGAACGATACTCCCAAATTGAGAAGGTGGCACTGGCCCTGCTCACAGCCTCGCGTCGACTACGACCTTACTTTCAAAGTCATCAGGTGGTTGTTCGTACTAATCACCCGATCGCCAAATCCTCCGCAAACCTGATTTAGCCGGACGGATGGTCTCGTGGTCGGTGGAACTCTCAGAGTTTGGACTCCGTTACGAGCCTCGGGGCTCCATTAAGGGTCAGCACTTAGCAGATTTTGCAGCTAAGCTCACACCCGTATCCGACGATTCGACACCAAAGTGGCTCCTCAACGTGGACGGCTCCTCGGACAAAAGGGGGGGAGGGGCTGGTATCGTCCTGGAAGGACCAAATGGTCTAGTCGTGGAGCAGGCCATCACATTTAGATTTCCATCCAGCAACAACCAAGCCGAATATGAAGCTTTGATTGCTGGTCTAACCCTGGCCAAGGAACTCGCGGTTGCTCGTCTAGAGTGTCGAATGGACTCACAATTGGTGGTCGGGCATATGAACGGGACATACCAGGTTAAAGATAATCAATTGCTGCGTTACTTCCATAAAGCTAGCACCCTACTCTAGGATTTCACCGAGGTCGACATTATCCATATACCCCGGGAGCAGAACACGAGAGCAGATCTCCTATCCAAATTAACCCACTACAAGGAGCGAGCACAACTGTCTTCAATCATCAAAATGACGCTCGACCACCCGGTCGTGGAGGCTTTCGCCATCGATGTTCCGACACCGACGACAGATTGGAAGCAGGAAGTCAAGGATCTGATGATGAAGTAGGAGCGAGGGGAAAACATTACCGCGCGTGATTCAAAGCGCATCGCACATTTTTTGTACATAGGTGACAACCTCTATCGACGCGACCACACTACCCCTCTGTTGAAATGCATATCAGTGGAAGAAGCTGACTACGTCTTGCGCGAACTTCACACCGGAATCTACGGTTCTCATTCGGGCAAACGTACGCTCAGAGCGCGCGTTCTTCGCGCAGGATATTACTGGCCAACGATCGATCAAGATTGCGAGACGTTCGTCAAAAAGTGTATCTCCTGCCAAGCCCACGGTCAAGTTGCCCACATCCCTCCCGAAGAGTTACATAGCATCATCTCTTCGTGGCCGTTCGCTCAATGGGGACTCGACATAGTCGGACCATTACCCTTAGCCAAAGCATAGAACAAATTCCTCCTAGTCACCGTCGATTACTTCACCAAGTAGATCGAGGCCGAACCCCTATCTATTATCAGCGCCCAGCGAGTACAGAAGTTCATCTGGCATTTAATGTGTCGATTTGGTCTACCACAAAAGATCATCACTGACAACGGTCGACAGTTCGTTGAGCGCAAGTTAGAGGAATTTCTCAACAATCTGGGCATTAAACACATAACCAGCTCAGTGGAACATCCGCAAATGGACGGACAAGCGGAGGCCACGAATAAAGCTATACTCATTGAATTGAGGAAACGACTCGGCGAAGCCAAAGGTTTATGGGTGGAGGAACTACCCGAAGTCTTATGGGCGTACAGATGCACCCCACACGGCTCCACCGGGGACACTCCATTCAACTTGACTTACGGCACTGATGTCATGCTCCCAGTCGAGGTCGGAGAGCCCTCGCTACGACGACACATCACCAATCTATCACTTCATGATGAACAGTTGCGGATGAATCTCGACACCCTGCCCAAGCGTCGAGAAGTCGCCACCGTTCGTGCTGAAGCTCAAAAGAGAATGCTCTCCCACCGCTATAACACTAAGGTAAAACCCCGAGCGTTCAAAAACGGCGATCTGGTGTGGCGGAAACGGGGGGCAGCCAGAGTAAATCGAGCACACGGAAAGTTAGCGGCCAACTGGGAGGGGCCATTCCGCATCGATGAGGACCTAATGAATGGGGCATACTGTCTCCAGCTCCTAAATGGACAACCTGTTCCCAACACGTGGAATGCTACTCACCTCAAATATTATTTTAGTTGATATTCCTTTATATTCATGATACATTATTCATCTCAATTCCAAACAATGATATCTTTTTTATTATTATTTCATTGTCTTTTCTCATCTGTCGAGTCCTAGGTTTAGACCCCCCTAATTTCATTCGACATGTTACATAGTTGCCCTCAAGCAACCCACTTAAAACAAATGCTCGACCGGATGCAAGTTCCCCTAGAAGACATCCGTACCTAGGTGACTTGGGATATAATTACCACTGGTAGATGTTCTCCCTCGAACACCCAGTTACGTATGGGATACACTCCCACTGGTAGATGTTCTCCCTCGAACACCCAGTTACGTATGGGATACACTCCCACTGGTAGATGTTCTCCCTCGAACACCCAGTTACGTATGGAATACACTCCCTTTGGTAGATGTTCTCCCTCGAACACCCAGTTAAGCATGGGATACACTCCCCTGGTAGATGTTCACCCTCGAACACCCAGCACATTCGAGCTAAACGATCGCTCATAACGATCGCTCATAAACCCTGTCCGCGAATAACTCAAGTCAACAGGCAACAATCTTATCATACAACGCAAGCATAAATTCAACATAGTATAAAAGTCCAATATTCAGAATCATAAAGTTCCAGTCAACACATACGTTCAAACACATAAATATTTTGATCCCTAATCTATTACAATGTTAGGCGATCCGACAGCAGCATCTCCGGCCGTTTCCACAGCCGGTTCATCCACGGCGGTCCCCTCATTAGGCTCGTCAGCAACGATCGCCTCCTCATTTGTACCCTCTTCGGCCTCCAGAAAGGCATCTACCGGAATTTCACTTAGAGGCTTCAATTGACCCTCATAGACGTCCTTACATACGTCGAACGCTACCCCCTCGGTCGACACCTCAAGCAGATGTACGACCTGCCTCAAAGCCTTCTGAAAGCCCCGGGTGTGTTCAACCACTATAGCTTCCTTCATTTCCTCCATTATCTCCTTGTCCTCGACTGTCTCCGTCCGCAAATCATTCCTCTCCTTGGTCAACGCCGCCACCATCTTCTTCGCTTGTTCCAGCTCGCTCGACACTTGATCACGCTCCTTTTTCAAAGTCAGGCCGGCGACCCGGGCATTAGTCAGCAGCACTTCAGCCTCTCTCAGTAATTGCTCCGGCCGTTTCTGCTTTTGGTCGCAGATGGCGTGAACCTCAGTAAGTTCCTTCAGCTGTGTCCGCGCCTTCTCCATCTCAACCCGCAATACACCTCTATCAGAGGCATATGCAATGTGCCAAGCTAGCATTTGTGTTCGACTCGCCATTTCCAACATGGCATCAGCCATTTGTTGCTCGGTCATGTTCTCTACCACCCTCTTCTCCGAGTTATCCAGATTAAACTCGACCTTATGGCTCAGGGTGAAAGAAGGATCCCACACGCCGTTAGGAAGGGGACGCTTCATCTCGTCTATAGTCTCCTTCCTCTTCTTCGACACAGTGCCACTAGTGTCGACCGCTTTGCCTCTCCTTTTTCGTACCAATGGCTGCTCTTCGACGACCGTTGCTTCATCAGTCGAAACCGATAGCATGACTGGACCAGTTGGTTGGACTTGCGCAAATTTGGATGAAGACCCTGGACGATCATCTTCCGCCTTCTCGGTGTCGATGGTTTGAAACCAGTTTCGGACGCTTCCTTTTCTCCCCATTATCTCTGCGAAACAAAGGTCACTCCAGAATAGTCAACAACAACAAGGCAACAGATAAAAATAACAAGAGAAACATACCAAATACCCTCGAATCGGCGTCATCGTTGTCAAGGCAATTTATGAGCCGACGGGAAGAAAAGGGGCGTGGCAAAGCCATCAACACGTTCAGAGCCTCTAGCTCATCGATCGTCATCTCATCCTCGTCCCACGAGGTGAACCTTAGCGGATTCTGTGTCCAGTACAACGGAAATTTGGGGCTTCCATCTTCGCCAAAAAAATGCCTCCGGCCCGCGTCGAGAATCGACACTTTAAAGAATTTATCTTTAAAGCCCCTATATGACTGCAAGTAAAGCTCTAAAAGGGCATTACCCGGCTCGGAAATCAGCGACACCCAACCCTTCTTCGCAATCGGTCGACACCTAAAAAAAATGCAAAAACAGCGCTACAGTCGGCCTAATCGCCAAGGCCCGGCATAACACACCAAAGGCCTGCATGTACCCCCAACCGTTGGGATGCAGTTGACTGGGCGCAACGTTTAGGGTCCTCAGCACATCCATTTGAAAGGTTGTGAAAGGCAATCTCAAGTAGAGATCGTAAAACGGTGCAGCATAACAATAAAAAAAATTGTGGGAGGCATTCTCTCTCCTGTGAAACACTCTCTCGTCCTCGCGACAAGCCACCAATTTCAAACACGATTTATACCCTAGGGTTCTCAAAATACAGCTATTATCTATCCAATCTGCTAACACTACTCTATTCCTAAATAGACTACGGAGTTCATTAACTTCACACGCCGCCCAGTTGTAGTCACCGCCACGAGCCGGAAACGTAACACGCTCCTCTAGGCCTTCACTCCACACGTTTCCATAACAAAACGCGCTCTCACCACAAGGAACAGTGGTGATTTCAGAACATTCCGCCGTCGACGGCGGCCCCGGGAAGTCAGCACCAGCGCTTTGCCCCTTTTCTTCCATCATCGACAGTAAGCACACTAATATGGAGAAAGGGTTAAAATTTACCTGACAGAGTGGTATGGCAACAGCGTCAATTATGTATGAAGGCAGACTCCACTCACACCATCAAGAAGAGAACAGTCACCGGCGCACAATCTACTTTTCGTTTTTGAACCAAGCATGGCAGACTCCTCTCATTCTCTTTCGTCTTAAAGAAGCCAGGGAAACAGACCGCTCTACGCCGTAGGATCAATTCAATCTAACGGTTTTGATTTCACGACTTTTCACTTACCCTAGAGGCGGGAAACCCTAAAACCTGACACCAAAACGGTGCGTAGCGCTTCTCCCATAACGGTACAATTATCATCCTACAGTAAACTCACAGAACCCAACCATGCTCGTTTACTCGGACTCGGGGCGCATTATGTATGGTAGGTTACCTGAACCAATCGACGCATACGGTCGTCCTTAAACGATCGTCCACTTAACAGGTTACCTGAACCAATTGACAGCATACGGTCATCCTTAAACGATCATCCACTTAATAAAAGGAGCGATCGTTTAGGAACATCCTAGGCTGGCCTCCGTCACCCTTGACGTCAACCATCGTAAGCGATCGTAATCTAACGACCGTCTATTGGTTGAACTAATAGAACGGTCGGTCAATTTCAGTCAAAATTGACATCTTAACCCTGAGAGAACGGTTGGATGTATCCGATTATAACGCCGCGAATCACGGAGTTAACTGACCCAATATTAAGCACGACTTAACAGTTATATTTTCCAGAGTCAGATTCTCAACCAACCGAATTTTAAGGTAAACGGTTCACCTTAATTACTAAGATAAATATGTAAAGCCAAAGGAAGAAAGGTACGTTTTTCCCATAGAGAGAAATTAAGCAATAAAGATATTGATCTTCTTCTTTGTTTGAACTGAGAAAAGTTCGATTCATCCCTTCTCTGACTTGAGCATCGGAGTGCCTTTGCAGGTACCCGGCCCATCTTCATTCAAAGATCTTTACACAAGAAGGAAACGCAATGCACACTGTATCACTGGGGGGAACAAAGGTGACTCATCCCGCACGTATCTCGGCCTACACATTTCTACTGAAACACTACTTAAGGTCATAATTAAAATACTATTAAACAAATGGATTAACCAAAGACTAATCAAGGTAATTAGTCATGAGCCAACCCAATCCAAGTAAAAATCCCATAAATATAATATAAATAGCACATAATACAAGGTAAATTATTACATTTATTTATTACAACAATAATTACATTCTAAGGCATTTGGCTGACTTGAGCGTCGAAGTGTTTCCTACAGACGTAACCCCCTACTTGGCTAGGAGAGGATGAGTATCTTGAAGAGAATGAATACCCTTGAATTTGAAGGCTTGGAGCTTTTTTAGTGTTTATTGACATTTCCGCAAGATATATCTGGCTTTGTAAGAATAATTGACACCCACTATAGGACCGACATATATTCATTGAAGAAGAAGAAGGTTTTTATGGTGTCTACATGAAGCAAGATGGTAGGCTGTTAAAGCCACTGTCTTGGAAAATCAGATGAAACTGCAACAGAAATTTGTTGAGTTCAAGAAAAAGGAGTATTGATCATATGGATGCCTCGAGGCAGGAAAATGTATGGATGAGAAGGAGGGTCAAGCCCAAAGGAACAACTCACAAGGGGAATGAGAAGGAAATTCCTGATAACATGAACTCGGTGCAGAAAACTCCACCTCGTGTCACCGAATATGTGGAAGTAAGGAAGAGAGTGAATACAATCCTACTCCCAAAACAAACAACTCCTTGGCAGCAGGAGAATTCTCGACATCTATCTGTACATGGTATCATGGATACCACCCTCCCTCCGTGGATGGTATCATGGATACCCCTCTCCCTAAGTAGCTGAAGTCCCTTACTTTGGACCGATTATAATGGTAGCACATCATTGCCTATACCACTCAAGTCGGTTTGTACATAACTAAAAATGTTGTTTTGTGCAAAGCTTTTGTGAGAACACTGAATGGTTCACCTGCCTCCCCAATATTCCATCCACTACTTCGATAGGTTGGTGTTATCCTTTATTATGTAGCTTTCCACAAGTTAACATCAACACCTTACTTCCTTGGCACTTCTTAACGACATGCAAGAGAAGGGGGAGTCTCTACAAAATTCATCGATAGGTTTAGCAAAGTGACTTTGAAGATCAAGAACTTGAATCCTGAAATGGTTCTGCATTATTTGATCATAGCACTAAGGTTGGGTCCCTTTGTGAATGGTTTGTGCATGATGTTGCCCACAAGTATGAATGAGCTAAGGTGTGGGCTGCCAAGTTCTTGCAGCTAAAAAAAGCAAGAGATCATAGGAACAAAATAAGAATCGAGACCATGTGGATCGAAAGGGATTGATCGAGACTCAACGTCGAAGAGTAGGTTTTACTAGAGGAAGCCTAAACACACTCGGTTCACGCGTTACACCTCCTAAACACACCTAGGTCTTGTATGTTGAAGGAAGCGTTGCAGGTGAACCATATACCACCTCTTAGGAAAGCCAAAACATCATTCAATGTCAACATGAAAACGCATTGTTGGTACCATTGCAGCTATAGCCACACGATTGATAAGTGTGTTGAACTTAAAGACAAATTTGAACCCTAAAATGTTTATGAAACGTGACAATGAGAGTAGCTCACGATCTAGTTATCGAAGGTACAATGACTGAAGAGAAGGTAGAAGAGATAGAGAAAAAGAAGATACAAGAGAAGAACCAGCTCAACGTAAGGATAGGTGTTCTGATGTCATACCTCCCTTGAAAGGTACAATCAATATTATATTCGGAGGGTTCATTGGAGGCAGATCTTCATCTTCATCCAAAAAGACACATCTGAGGGTCGTCCAATCAATTAATGCAATATCTTGGAGCTTTAGGAGAAAGAGGATACCTCTGTTGGTATCTCACAGCAGAATGTTTAGTGTGGAAAGTGTGTTAATGGTTAATAGCCAAGATAGGAACGGTGAAATGGTTCTTTTTAAAATCGTGATTTTCTTTTAGGACTTTCAACAAACAGTTGGTGAATAAAAAGTGTAGAGTAAGAAAAAATCACACAAAGTATTTTATCCTGGTTCAAATCAAAAGATTTTAAGTCGTTAATCACTATAAACAGTGATTAACTTTTTCACTAAAATATTGTTCACAGATTACGATTAGATGGAATAAAGAGTAATAACAAAAAACACATTCCTTCAACAAACGAATGAAAGAACCTGCTCAATCAACTTGAAGAGAACCGCTTCGACCTTAGACCCATTAAGCACAAGCGTCTCCTATTCACAAGACTTAATATGAGCACACCAACACTTGAGAAATTTCTCAAACAAAATTTTGTATTCTCAAATGACTTAGTTAAGCCTCAAAGAGGTTTGGCAAAGAGTATATATAGCCCAAAGGTTAGAAACTGAAAAGATAACTCCCAACTAACAGTGATAATCGATTATTTGTGTCCGTTATGAGGTTTTCAAAAAGAGATAATTGATTATCCTAAGGAATAATTAACTATTTCGCGGCTTAGGCAATACTGACTCACACTGGAATAATTGATTATTTTGAGAAATAATCGATTTTTTGCATGAGTAACTCTTTTTCAAATGAGCTTGTGATAATCGATTATTACACCAAATAATCGATTATCTACGCAAACATTCTAAACACAGGAAAACTTCTAACTGTTTACATCAACAAAGTTATTCCTATTATAATTTATTCTACAAAAATGCTTTAAAAATAAATACAACAAAAGTCTTCAAATTCTTGATCTTGTAACATTTGATATATAAGTTCAAAAATACTGACAAGAACAAATTTATTTGTCATCCCTATTAATTACACCATGTTTTTTTTATTCACAATGTTAGTTATTAGTAATTTGTTTAATAGAGAGAGTTAAATCTATAATCTTTTCTGTCCTCAGTTCCAAGTCCTTTAAACTAATCTTATAATTTCCAAATATTAACGGACAAAGTGAACCCACAATCTCTCCTACTATATATATATATATATATATATATATATATATATATATATATATATATATATATATATATATATATATATATATATATATATATATATATATATATATATGGGGTTTGCTAACGCGCGTACGCCTGTTTTTTAGTTGGTACATTTTAGCAATGTGTACCGAATTTTAGTAGACAAAAATATCCTTATATATCATGATTCTAAGTTTTAAGGTTAAGGGTATTTTAATAATTTTCATTCTCAAAACTAAAAAAAAAAAAAAGAAACCCCCAAACCCTTACTCACATTTCTCATTCCTCTAAACCCTTTCTCTTTCATCTCTTTCACTCCAACATTTTTAGGGATGACAGAGAAAAGGTTGGAGTGAGAGATGAAAGAGAAACGGTTGAAAGGAACGAAGGAGGTGAATAAGGATTTGGAAATGTACCAACTGAAAAACAGGCGTACACGCGTTAGCAATCCCATATATATATATATATATATATATATATATATATATATATATATATATATATGTGTGTGTGATTAATTTTTGTTATTGAGTTTACGCAACACTTATTTTCATGTCGATAAAACAATAATGGTAAAATGAATTTTTAAAAACGACAATCGAGGTGTATTAAAATGGGATAAAAAGCAGCTATGGTTTAAAAAAATGAAACTATAGAACCAAAGTGAAAAAATGGCATATGATCCGAAACAGTCTTCTAAGAATGAAATAAAGAGAAGAAAGATATCATAAAACATGACCAGGGCACAAAACACAGGACAATTTTAAATTTTTCCACTGTTAGATTACTTGTACTGAGATTTTGAGCATAAAATCCAGTATTATAGTTGGAAAGCACGCAAAGAGCAGATGAGAACAAGAAATGAAAAACCGATTTAAGGTGCCTTGGTTGAGACTTGTTTTACTTCAAATGTCGTACATAGACGGCTCTAAACTTGATTCCAATGAAAACAGAATATCTCTAAATTTTACAATTAGAAAATTTTCATTTACAAGCATTAACAAAAATATCACTTTCATTTTATACTATATTCATGTTTTGTTCATTTGATACTATATTCATGTTTTGTAATTTCACAACCAAAAGTATTTTATATCAACACTACCTAACTTTACAAAAGTTATTCTCGAAACAAATATTTCCAAACATGAACTAATTCAGTCATATTCATTTTTAACTAAAATCAAAGTTATCTAAAATTATGTATACAAACTCTAATCTAAAGGGACGCCTAACAGACATTTCATAATTAACCATGGGTAGTAAATGGTGAAGGAAAACGAAGAAATCAATCACAAAGCAGTACGATTCTAACGTGAAACTTAATTTTGACTCCAACGACAACTGCTCTCAGAGCATTTGCTCTCGATTGTCCCAGAAGTGGAACAATATGAAATTGCCAGCTCTTATGACCCCTAGCCCAAGTGCCCAACTATTATTAAAAAACCAGACTAATGAAGAACAGCACAATACAGAGAAAGAATTGCACAGGTCACAATTTGTCTTGCTATGATGCATCAGTTTTAAAACTTAACCTATGCCACTCCAACATACTTATTCAGTGAACATAAATCGTACTAACAACACGGATAAATATTCTTCATTTTTTCAGTCAGAAACGATAACAAGTGTGGCATTATTTTCTTGAAGCCAACAGTTTTAATACCCTCCACTCTTCTTATTCCACCACTCCAGAAACTTCACCTCCGCAGTCAATGTGTCTACCCTGTAAAGTTGAAGAGCATGATTTGCGATTTCATGTCCAAAAGTCCAACCAAATATACCTCCGGCTAAAAATGACAATCCAGCGCCTGTTCAATATTATGGGGAAATGTAAAAGATTAACAATGTATATGAAACAGTTAGACACTACTTTTATCACAAAAGACCTACATAAAAATTCTTGTACAAAATATTATAAAACCAATTTCGAATGTAAAACATATTAAGTGTAAAAATGAGCAAGAATGGCGCCTGCTTTTGCTTACAATATGATACCAAATTATGAGCTATCCAGAAGCACATCGAAGTAGAAAAAAATTTAAGTAGTATGACAAATGGTAGATTACCATGTAAACTCCTTGAATATTTCCAGGCATAGCCAGCAGTAAACAATGCTCCCAAAGCACTTCCTCCGATGCCAAATTGCACTGCCTCCCTGGCACTTTTCAGCTGAAATGGGAGAAAGGACTTCAGGTCATAGCTATCTTGAAGTAAAAACTCAATCAACCATGTACTCTAGTAGGTGAAATGTTCATATTTTTGAAAATGCAGGAAATGATAACAGGCACAGACAGTTAAATTTTACAGCCAGAGTTGATGCTATAAACAGAAAGGGGTTAGCAACAAAGGTTTGCCGCCATTTGCCATTTACTTAATGTGCTCCAACACGAACAATGACATATGAAACAGAACAATATAATTTGTCCATCATGGTATTGTTTTATACAATATCCGTTTTTCTCTCTTTGGGGGAGGCTCAAGGTTTCAAGGGAATCACTTGACTCTTTTGGACTAATACATCACAAACACCCAAAGGTAGATAAATGTTGTCATGTCTGGTGACTAATGACATTATGACAACAATGCATATTAGCAAAATTGATGAATGATGAAACGCAATTACCACCATACTGATGTCTAGAGGGCATCCAATTGATGGAAAACTCTATTATGTTGAAAGGGAAAACATTTGAAAAAGACAATTAATGGCCTGTCGAAAAAATTTTAGATAGACTTGGGAGATAGACCACCTCTAAGGTATGAGTTGCTCATGTAAAAGAGCGTACATCACTTCCAACATAAAACCTTAAGGCTTAATGTTTGTGGATCTTATTTTTCTTTTATACCACTCATCTTGTTCATTTCTACTCAATGTAGCACTTTCAACTTATAGCTGGATTCCTAACAGTCTATCCCACAAGTGTGAGTTGGGGTTTTACTATAACTTTCTACCACAATAGGATATACTTGTCCCACTCATTTATCTCAACATACTTTCACTAACCCTTGGCTCTAATACGACCATTGGAATCTGATAGATTGGAGAGATGGACCATTGAGTTCCCCATATAAGAGACTTGATACACTTCCAACATAAAACATTAATGCTTAATGTTTATGGGTCTTGTTTTTCTTATAAGCCACTCAACATTTTTATTTTTTCTCAATGTGGGGCTTTCAACTCTTACTTGAATTCCTAACATGACCAACTCAAGATTGAATAGATTAGAATGAAGCATCCCAAATCCCAATAACTTAAAAGGAAATTAAAGTTTTTTCTATAGCTACATGCAATAGTGACGATTAAATCTGTCTATGCCTAAAAGTGTCACGGCCATTGATTGTTTGTGAGTGATTCTATTTAACATATCATCAAAATTACTTGTGTAAGTCAGGGAGTTTAAATGATTATATAGTTGTGACAAAAAATACTGAAGATTGCAAAGTGGCACAGCCAACCTAGCAGAACATGGATGAGAATGGAAATAGATAGGTATTGATGCTACATTAGAGCTGCTGGTGAAATAACACCTCTCATTTTAGGTTGTTTCAAGGGGATCACCTCACCAGTTGGGTTGGAAACCCATCCAGTTGTTTGACTACTTCAGTTCATAAGAATCACAACCAATCATGTATGGACAAATGCTATGTCTAGTGGATGATGCCATTATGACAATAATGCATATTAGCAAAACCAACGAATGATTAGAAAGAGATGACCATCATAATAATATCTGTTGACAGAAGAACTCTAACATATTGAAAGGACAAACTTTAGAAAAACTTGGTTAGTTTAACGCCCAACTCAAAATTGAGTATATAACAAGAAATTTGAACCAATCGGACAAACACATACTAACTAGCTTCCTATATTACAAATTGAGTATCCTAATAACTTCAAAAGAAACCTGAATTCATTGAGGTATTTGGTAACAATTATTTCAGGGAAAAACATAATTTTTTTTAAGTGGCATAAAAAAGTAATTGTTTCGTCAACTCCAAGAAAGTTGAACCAATCCAACGAACACATTAACTAGCTTCCTATAGTTGTAATGTAACTATCGAATCTGTCAATGCCTAACAATGCCTTTATCATTGATTATAAGCTGGGTTTAGAATTATGATCCACAATTAATGGCAAGCACGTGCTTTAGTGTCATTTCACTAAAACAACATTACCCAATACCAAGAATTACAACATCAGGAACCAAACTAAAACATGCAGTGCACCAAATGATAAAATTCCAAACTAAAAATAACCAGGCACACTTGAGAGAACACACTCATCAACAATAACAATAGCAAAGAGCACCCGACTAAACATCCGAGACTAAATATAAATAAATATCACAGAAACTTTAGGTTATGATCTAGAAACACAGAAGACGATGTAAACATTCAACATAACAAGACAACGAAAATGAAAAACTAAAGGACGCAAATGTAGATGATAAATTGAGAGAAACATTACAACGGGTCCATGAACAGGATCAGAAGCGATAAACTCCTCGACGTCAGAGCTGGACCAGGAAGGGATGGGTTTATCACGCTTGATGAACTTTGAGTAGTTTTCCAAAAAGGAAAACCTCTCTGACCAAAACTCCTTGTAACCTTCCCAATATGACTGGGATGACGAACCTTGCGAATTGTCTGCCATCACCCCCCTTTAACTTGAATCCCTCTGCAATAACCAGTGAAATTAAATTCAGCACACAAGATTAATAACTGAGTCAAGTAAAATTTTATTGTATACTCGAATCAAGTTTAGCAAGTCCAAAAACACTTTTTTCTGTAACTATTGTTTTTTTCTCCCTTTCTCAATGGCTGCATTAGAATTAATTACAGCTTCGTACAATCTACGCAGGATTTCTTTAAAAAAAATCATTTGCGTGAAAGTCAAACTCCTGATCGAAATCGAGAAAATTAAATCCATTATAGAAAACAGAATCGAAACCGTTCGGCAATTGCATGATAATTTCGACAGTAATAATACAAAAGAGACAAAAAAAAAGGAGAAAACATAATACTAGAGATGGTTATAATTATGATGAAATTGATGATATTGATGGATCAGAGATTGAATTAAGTAAAGAAAGAGTAGAAATTGGAGAAGGAGATGAAAAGTGCGATACCGAAGTTGCTGGAACAGTTACGCTGAGGAAGAGGTTACGCAGTCGTTTTCCAAAGGCAGTGATTTATTTAGGTTTTACGAGCTGAAGCTCAGACAACACAGCGATGTTCATTTATGTTTTCCGATCTACTTTACGTCATATTTTATTTTTCTTTCAACAAAATTACGTCATTTATTATTTTTATATTTTTTTATTACTTTCCCAACTTATTCTATTAAAAATAATTTATAAAACATTTTGGAGAGAAAATATTATAGCATTATATACATCATAAATATACATCAAATTTAAATTTAGGTGATTTCAATTCTCAAAAAAGAGATTAATACCGGTCTCATTTTAAAGAACGCTTAAAGATGTAACAATCCTAAAAATAAAATTTACCTTTTATGCTTAATAAACTTGTAATATATATATATATATATATATATATATATATATATATATATATATATATATATATATATATATATATATATATATATGAGTTTGCTAACTTGCTTTTCAATTGGTAGGGTATTTTAATAATTTTCGTTATAAAAAAGAAAGAAACCTTCAAACCTTTGCTCATTCTTTCATCCTGAACATTTTCTCTTTTATCCTTTGCGCATTCTCTCATCCTCTCAACTCTTTCTCTTTTATCTTTCTCACTCCAACATTTTCTCTGTCATCTCTATGCTAGTCCCAATTGAAAAATCAGAAACACTCGTCTAACCTTAATCTACCTTCCTCACTTGTTCAATTTGTTTCTCTCTCATCTCTATACTTTTCCTCACCGCAATTTGTTGCTCTTGCTCTGTTCGTTCATTTGTTTTCCAGTATAATAAAAAAATAATTGATGATGTTGATGTTGATTTTTTATTGGAGAGCTGTGTTATATATTTTCCCTTCTGATTATTATTAAATTTCATTTTTAAATTTTAGAATTTTTGTGTTACAAACTCCCCCTCTGCAGGCACACCATCGTCGATAAGCAAAGATCAAAATCAAACCAAGTTTAGCCAATTCAAAATTAAGTCAGAAGAATGCAATGGTAAATAAAACCTTTAACTTTACAAATCACAAAAACAAATTGGACAAGTGAAGAAGGTAGATTAGGGTTAGACAATTGTTTCTGATTTTTTTCAATTGGGACTAGCATAGGGATGACAGAGAAAATGTTGGAGTGAGAGAGATGAAAGAGAAAGAGTTGAGAGGAATTAGGGGTGAGCAAGGGTTTGGGGTTTTTTTTTTAGTTTTGAGAATGAAATTTATTAAAATACTCTTAATCTTATAACTTAGAATCCATGATATATTAGGGTATTTTTGTCTATTAAAACCCGATACACATTGTTAAAATGTTCCAACTGAAAAACAGACGTACGCAAGTTAGCAAATCCATATATATATATATATATATATATATATATATATATATATATATATTAAATTTAGGTGAGTTCAATTCTCAAAAAAGGAGATTAATACCTATCTCATTTTAAAGAACGTTGTAGGTATTTAGTACCTTGGGTAAGAGGTACCCGTGGGTAGCGGGTATTTTAATACACGCGTGTTAATGGGTCGGGTTCCGTTATCACACTATTCGTATTCGCTAGTACTTGTTACTCGTTTGAATAATAAAATTACAATTTTATCCCATTAGTTTTCTTTTCTAACTATTTAATTTTCTATAAAAATTGGACAAAACCCAAATTCCTTTTTAGGGTTTTTTCTTCAAATCAGAATAAGGAAAAAAAGTTATTCCCATTTCTTCTCATCCACAGGCTGCCATGAAACCCTAAGGAGATGCCTCCATTCTTCCCATTCCTTCCTCACTAATTATATTTTCCCACATGTTTTTCCAAAAAATGCAAAAAATCTCTCTTGCTCTCAAAGATGTTGCATTTCTTCTTCCCAAAACCATAAAAGCCCCAAAGTTTCGCTTCGAAATCGTTTGGGATTCGTCCTCTCTCACCCTTACGAACAAGTGATAACGGTTGAAAAGCCGTTATTTTTATACTTAATTTTGATATTAAAAACACCCTTTTTGACTTAGAAGCTTTGCTTGAACTCATGTTTTTGCTTTAGTTTTTTCAATAAGAGAGTTGAAGGTGAATTTAATGGTTTTGTGTTAGATTTCCTTGATTTTGTAGGCTATTGAAATGATTTGAAAGAAGAGTTAAAGTACCGAATGGTTGGAATGCAAAAAAGTCAACTAGAATGTAGAAAAGTCAACCAGAGTGCAGAAAAGTCAACTAAAATACAGAAAAGTCAACCACTCAACCAAAGTGCATAAACGTCAATCAGAGTGCAGAAAAAGTTGCGTTGAGCGCCAAATTCCACTGAGCGCCAGTGCCGCAGTTACCACTGAGCGCCAAAATTCTGTTATTTTTATGTTCTATTTAAGGACTTGCACATCTTAGGGATGATATCTTTTGATGGCTTAAGCACAGAAACACACTTTTCATCCCTTAGGGGTAGATTTGGGGATGCGGGAGTCTCCTCTTCTCTTTCTAGGGTTTTTCTATCTCTTCCATTCTTTCATTCCATTGTTCATCTACTTCTTCTATGACGATGGAGAACTAAACCTTATTTGTTGTTGGGAAAGATGTATCCTCTTAAACTTTCATGTATTGAATTGATTCTTGATTATATATGTTTTACTTTATTAATTGTTAGGGTTTTTCCTCTTTCTTTGCATGCTTTGTTTAACTTATTCAATTGCATGATCTTTGATTTTGTCGATATGGACACATTCGGGGAAATCTAGAACTGGAGAAATTCTGCCGGAAGCAATATTACCTAGACATAGGAATAGGAGGATCGATTGCCTTTAAGCTTCTATGCGAATGTAATGCATGATTAATTGCTAGGGAGACAAGACATTGTGAACTAGTGATTAGTATTAGGCTTTCTTCACCGAGACATCGAGTTTAAGGTAAATTAGAAAGTGACATTAACATTAATGAAGAAAGATGAATTCATATATGCATGAGAGTAAATTAGGTGGAATCTAAACCCAACAACAATATCATCAACTTCATCCATTCATTCTTGTGTTTAGCCTCAATTGATCAAATTGCATTCATGTTTATTTTATTGCATTTGCATTCAAAAAACCCAAAATTTGCTCTTTAAAGTCTTAATTCGTTGAGTAATCACATAACAGTTTAGTACCGTGAGTCTCTTGGGAAACGATACTTGGTCTTACCATTTATTATTACTTGATACGATTCGGTACACTTGTCGTGGTCTTAACAAGTTTTTGACTCCATTTTCGGGGATTAAAAATTTGTTTATCAAGTTTTTGGCGATGACTCGTGGTATAACTATTCTATTTGTGTGATTCTTAACCGATTAGACTTTATTTTATCTTTTTATCTTTTTATCTTTTTATTTTTTTTATCTTTTTATCTTTTATCTTTTATCTTTTTATCTTTTTATCTTTTTATCTTTTTATCTTTTTATCTTTTTATCTTTTTATCTTTTTATCTTTTTATCTTTTTTTATCTTTTTATCTTTTTATCTTTTATCTTTTTATCTTTTTATCTTTTCATCTTTTTATCTTTTCATCTCTTTATATTTTCATCTTTTTATCTTTTCATCTTTTTATTTTTTCATCTTTTCATCTTTTCATCTTTTCATCTTTTTATCTTTCTATTTTTCTATCTTTCTATCTTTCTATCTTTCTATCTTTCTATCTTTTTATCTTTTTATTTTTCTATCTCTTCATTTTTTTCTTTTTAATTTTTTTATCTTTCTATCTTTCTATCTCTTCATCTTTTTATCTTTTTAATTTTTTATTTGTTTGTGCTAATTGGGTGCTCTAGTGCAGTGTTCTTTAGTGTTTGCAGGATAGAATTCGAAAATATGTACTAGGAGCACAAGATCATCAAGAGAAGAAAGAGAAAGAAGGTCACAGGGCATGCCTAGGCACAAAATTTTCAATTGCGAAGTCAATTGTGTCAAAATCAATGACAGTAAACATAAAGAGAAGCAAGAGCACGTGGGTGGTGAACAAGACATGCATCTGACACAACCCATGTTGCTGAAAGGTGCTGAAAACTCTCATGTTGCTCAAATAAATACCATCACATCTGATTTGTCTTAGCCAAGTACACCTTTCATGAGTTCTTGTAATATAAAAGATAAAAGTATTTGGATTTTTGACTCAAGAGCAATTGACCATTTGTCTTGCTCTCTAAACAATTTCTTGTCACATAAAACCACCAAAAACATACCTATGCATCTTCCAAATAATTCAAAGGTTACTGCAACTCATATTGGTGGAGTTAAACTTAATGAGAAACTTATTTTAGATGATGTTTTTTATGTTCCAGCTTTTGAGTATAACTTGATCTCCATTTTTAAGTTTGTTTCTGGTCTAAATGTTGAGATTATGTTTTCATCTAACTTGTGTGTGGTTCAGGATTCCAACACGAAAGGGATATTGGTTTAGCTAAATCTCAAGTCAAGTTATATATGCTTTCCAATGTTGAGAAATATGTGGTCCTTAATGGGAAATCTTCATGTAATGGTTTGAACATAAACTTATGGCATGATAAGTTAGGTCATCTCTCTAACAATAGATTGAACATTTTGAAACAAAAATATCTTTACATTTATAGTGGCAAAACTAGTACATGTGATCCTTGTCATTTTGTAAAACAGAAAAAGTTGCCTTATTCTACTAGTACCACTTTTGTTAATCATCCCTTTGATGTTGTTGATGGTTATTTGTGATCTACATGGATATATCTTATGACTAATAAATCTAAAACACGAAAAACACCTCCTTCATTTTATTGCTCAGATAAAAACCAGTTCAACAAAACTATTAAAATAATAAGGAGTGACAATGGAGTTGAATTTAGCATGAAAGACTTTCATGATGCTAAGGGACTTATACACCAGACCACCTAAGTAGAAACTCCCGAGCAAAAATGGAGTGATGGAGAGAAAGTGTCAATACCTCATGAATATGACTTGTGCCCTACTCTTTAGTCTAGTGTGCTTTCTTAATTTTGGTCTTTTGTTGTTTTATATGTTGCATGCTTAAAAAAGGTTACCCCTTCTCCTTTTCTGAATGATTTTTCTACTTTTGAGATAATGTACAACAACAAATGTGATTTAAACCACATCAAGGTCTTTACTTGTCTTTGCTTTAATAGTAATTTAACATCCAACAGAAGGAAACTTAATTCACATCTTGATCTGGGTGTGTTTTTAGGTTTTAAAAACAATACTAAGGGATATGTTGTCTATAACCTTAAAACATATGATATAGTTGTCTCTAGAAATGTTATATTTTACAAAGACATCTTCTCTTACTCAAAGAAACATGATAAAGTTAATGAACATAACCAAGTCATTTTTCTTGTTTTTAAAAGTCTTTAAGATCGCATGAATGATCACAATCCTGATAACAATGACAATGATGTATTGAATGATGTAGACAATCTTTCTGATACACAAATTATTCTACTAATAATTCTGAACAAGAACATATGTAATCCAATAATAGAAACAATCAGAGCATTAAAACTAGAAATCCTCCTTCATATTTAAAAGTTTATCACATGTTTTATGCTACTTCTAAGAATATAAGATATCCTATTGAAAATTTTGTATCTAATGATAAGCTTTCCTCCTATTTTAAGCATTTGATTTGTTTTATTGATAGTAACAAAGAACCTAAACATTTGAGGAACTTGTTAGATGTAGTAAGTGGCGTTTTGCTATGAATGATGAAATATATGCTCTTAACAAAAATCATACTTGGACCGTTCCAACTCTAAAATTACCATCCTCTTAGTATATGTTGATGATGTTATATCAGCTGGTGATGACTTACATGAAATAAACCACATAATTGCCCTTTTAAACCAAACTTTAAGATAAAAAACCTTGGGGATTTAACCTTTTTTCTAGGTTTTGAGGTGGCAGGAAGTAAAAAAGGAATACACTTGTCACAACTAAATATATGGCCTAGATCTTCAAGAAACTGGTATGCTTGTTTTTGCTCCAGTTTCAACTCTTAAGAATTTTTCCAAAAGAGCCCCTATCAATAATGGAGATGTCTTGCCTGATCCTACATCATACAAGAAACTTATCGGAAAACTTATATACGTCACTAATACGCGTCCTAACATGCATTCCATTCACAACCATAGTTAATTTGTTGTTGCTCTTACTACGTATCATTATCAGTTGCTTTATGTATACTTGTTACTTAAAACAAGCTCATGGTTTAGGTATGTTCCTTGATGCAAAGAGTGATACTAAAATCATTGGATTTAGCGACTCTAACAGGGCTAGGTGTCTAAACACAAGGAAATTTGTCATAGGCTTCATCATCTATCTTGGACACTCACTTATAAGTTAGAAGTCAAAGAAGCAAAGCATAGTGTCTCGTAGCTCATTAGAAGAGTATAAAGCACTTGCATCAACAATCTATGAAGTGTAAAGGATTCTCTATCTTCTTTAAGACCTTCATGTTCAACATCAACAACTATCCCTTCATTTTTGTGACAACCAATATGCCTTACAAATACCTTTCAATCAAGTGTTTCATGAGCGCATAATAGAAATTAACTTCCATATTGTAAGGGAAAAAGTCCAAAGTGAAACCATCAAGCTCTTGCCTATTAACACAAAGAACCAACCTGCTAACATCTTCATGAAAACCTTACCTCTTTCAACTTTTCATGGGCTTCTTTCCAAGCTTGGGCTGTTAAATATACATGCCAAATTTGAGAAGGGCTCTTAAAATAATCAAATCAACAAATAGTACCAACTGTGTTGGCTGTGTGGTTGAGTTATGTTTCTACCCGATGTGTTTTCTATTATTTCATTTTTTTTGTTTATATGATTCACATTTTATATATTCCCTTTTTCATTTTGTACTCAACTACTTCAATATTCAAAAATGATTTTTTTGTGTTCCTTTCTTTTATCTGTTCATGTTCATGCTTGATGCCTTCTAAATGAAAGGAGTGCACCAAACTCTTTGTTATAGATTCTAGAAAAATTCTAAGACATACCTTCATGATCATAAAAAAAACAAAGATTCACTTTGAGAAAATTTGAGTTTCATGCAAGTAAAAAAGTAAAACAACCTAAAAAAAATAAAAAGTGAACTTACTTTGTTCTTTTCTATGATCGGATGAATGTGTAAAGTTCTTCATTAAGATCAATTTTATGGTAGTTGATGTTCAAAAGGATGAAGAATGAAGTTAGAAGTGTATAAAGAAGTTGAAGGAGAATTTTTATAATTTTTTTTAAAAAATAGTGTTTTTTTTATAAAATAAAACTTGATTAATAGAAAATATATTTATAACTTTAACCTTTTATTATTAAAATAATTAAGTGTTCATTTTAAAAAATCATCAGACTATTTTTTTTATTCTTGCACAATGTATATTTACAAATTTTTCAACTGTAAAATCATTGGAAAATTCAAATCAATATATGTGAACGGTGAGTACTTACCAACTATCATTTTGATGATATTGTTATATCTCTATATGTTGTAAAAATATGTTGTAAAATTAAATTAATTTATATAAAATTATTTTTATCATACTATTCTTTTTACAGCATAATAATACAATTGTCATAGGACAAATACATACAAATTTGAATTTTTTTAAAATATAAAATATACTCAATTGATGAAATGTTCTTTTAATAACACATTTCTAAATAATATATAATATCCATTAAATTATGTTAAAATAAATCATATTATGGTGTCTGTTTTTTTCCATTCCTTCAGAATTTCAGTGCAAGAAAGAATCTGTTTCTTTTGTATTCATCCATTTCTGGCATCGCACAGTGATTTCCCACCACCACTCTACCACCTTCACTTCACTGTCATTGTTTGCTTGCAGTATCAATGGCGTTTTCCTCCGCATTCCAGGAGCGTCTCCACCAGATGGACTGCACTCGAATCCAACGCCTCTCTCTTCTTCAGGTCCAATTCGATTCACCACCATATTTTCAATATTTTTCCCGTCAATTTCGCCACAACGATGCTGAGATCTGAATCTTCATTGTCTACTCTGCAGGCCGAGAAGGAGTCGCAAGCCGACAAGTCCCGAGCTTTGGCTTCGAAGCTCGCAAACATCAGAGCCTCAGAGCAGAGGTGCTCCTGGCTCGATCACAAAATCGCGTCTCAGAATTTCAAGCTTCTCGCTCTCAAGTGTCAAATCGAGAACCTCGAAGCCAAGCATGATTCGCTTTCATTGCAACTCAGGTAGCCACGTGCGTATTCAAAATCTGAAATGGTTGATTAATTGGCCTCGTTTTAGGTCGTTGCAGAACGAGGTGGAGGAGCTCGAGGAATTGCGCGACACGAGAGAGTGCTTTTACGAGGCCAAGAGGATAGAAATGAGGAAATTCAAGGAAATTGCTGAGAGCTTTGTGGTGAATTGTAGAACGGAAGTTGAGAGTTTGAGGAATAGAGTGAACCTGGTAATTACATGTTACGTATAACTGAAAGAAAAACAATTAACAGTTTGTCTTGGTATGAATTTGCACGAATTTAGAAAAAATGCATGATGTGATCTCAGTGAGTGCTTTCTAGATCATATTGCTTGATTTTAGACAGTTTGTTTGCTTGTTAATTTTAATAAATTTAAGTAGTTATATTTGGATGTTAAGTCAATGCTCCCTATCAAATTTTACTCAAACTTATCAATATCTTCTATAGTGTCTTCCATCTCCTTTCTTTTCTTCTTGTTCCTTTGTGATGTGAGTTAATATGAAATTGCTGAATTTTTGGATTGGCGTTTTTGGTGTTTTCAGCTGAAGTCCTCTTTCATGGAACTTAAAAGTAACAGTGGCAACTCTTGCAATTCCGAAATAACTGCTGCTGAAATGAGAAGGTTGGAACTCCAGGCTGAAAAGGACAATGTGTGTAGAATCATTGATTGCAACCACCAAATCAAAGCACAGTTGCAAAAGCAGCTTCAGATTATTCTGATGACACAAACACAAGATAAGGGATTAGAGTTGAAGAGTGTCACTGCTAACTATTCCTCTACTTGAAGAGTGTCACATTCCTTTTTCCAGTTTCAACGGTTATTAGAGGCCGTCTGCACTGATAAAGCAAAGAAAAGGAGCATTCAGATATGAGACTAAGAGAAGCAATACATGTTTTACTCTTACATGTATTTTAAAGTAGGACCATGGTATTGTTAATAACTTTTTTTAACAATTTTTTGACAATAGATTATGTGTCATTATTTTATTAGTATGTATATCTAAAACGGATCAATCAGAAACTATCACATAACCAGTTGTATAAAAGTTGTCAAAAAAAAATTGTTAAAAAATATTTTCCTTTTTAAAGTATTTTAAATGCATACCAGAGTAATAGTAAACAAAATAAATAAAGAATCTAAATTCGTTTGTTACGTATATTTTTTATATTCGTCTATGGCTAATTTTCTAAAAAGTATGCACATAGATCTACACGCAATGAGGCCAACAAGTATTTACACTTTTTAAAGGTTAATATGTTTTTAGTCTATTAAACGATTTTGGATTTTGTCCCTCTTCGAAAGATTTATTCATTTTAGTTCTCTTAGTTTTAAAACTCTTATGTTTAGTCCTTAAAATTGAACAATGTTAAATTTTTGTATGAGGTGGCTAACGGTGAACCAGATGTGTGCCACGTTTTTTTTTTCTGAAATGTTTGCCACGTTTTTCCCAAACTTTTCCTTCTTCTCCTCCAATCACTCAAAACGTCCGTTCATCTCTTTCACCTTGCATACCTGGATTGTAGGAGTTGTTCTATGGCCAAGAATTTTAAATTGACACCTTTGAATATGTCCATTCTTTCCTTGGTCCCATATGCTCACCACTTAGGCCTCACCCTCTCCTCTTGCCGCTACACCAGAGTAAGCTTCATCTTCCCCAAGTCACAACCTTTCCCCCACACCAACTTCAAGGACGAGGTTACCTACTTGCAAGACACAATCCCTTCAAACCTCTGCTTCAGAAAAGCCTTCATCATGCCCTCAAAATCTTCTTCACACTCTTGGCATGTCTTCACCGCCAACGACAGCACACATGCTCTACCCCACCTGCCCTATGATCACGACAACGAGTTACTATTCATCATGGAGATCTGTATGACCGAGCTGGACCCCATCCTCGCACCCAAGTTTTTCCGACCACTGGAGGACGGAAAATCCAGCGACTCTGGCGGGAAGGAGATGACGGAGCTCACCGGGATAAACAAAATCAACCCGGACGCCCTTATCTACGACTTCGCGTTCGACCCGTGTAGGTATTCTATGAATGGCATGGACGGGGATTGGTACTCCACCATCCACGTCACTCCAAAGGACGATTTCAGTTACGCTAGCTTTGAGTGGGTTGGCTCCATCAACAAGAAGAAGGAGTTGTTTTATGGCCTAGTAGGCAAAATTTTAATGAAAATTGTGCGACCAGAGTATTCAAGCCCAATGTAAGCCCTCTTGGATTCATGTTCCAAGCCTAGCATTCACCTGTAGCCGAGAGAAAATGGCAGACATAATCAAAGGTGTGAAAACCAACTAAATCTGCAGTAAGTAGTGCTTTCAAAAACCAAGCTAAACTCGGGAAAAACCCTCAGTCTCTTCTTTCAATTAGGAAAGGAAACAAGTCCACCCAATTGCTCTAAAATGGAAATAAAAGTGTCTTACTAACCCAAAACTATAGACATTTAATGGTTCTTCCCGTGTCTTTGGGCCCCTTCATCATCAGACTAAGTCATGATTAACCCAAAACTTTCTCTCTCTCTTTCTCAGATTCCGGCAACCACACTTCTCTCTCTAAAAAAGCAGCAGCATCCCTCTGTCCCTCTTCCACCAGAACCCAAACCCAACGTCACTCACAAACTAACTTCTCACTGTGACATCATTAAACTCTTCATCTACATCACCACGCGCGCCGTGAAGCACAACTACTTCACCGTGAAGAAGCTCACCACCAAACACGGCCTAAAAAAGCGCGAGAAAATCGTGCTCCACGATTGTCTCGAAACCATTGACGAGACCCTGGACCCTAGGCTGCCGCTGGTGGGAAGGCGGAGGGGCGGTGAGATTGGGGTTGTCCTCTTGCATGATCTGAACCTACACCATGGGAAACCCCAAATGGATGAAAATGGAGACTTAGGGGAGAGAACAATGGTGGGTGTGAAAGAGATCAGAGCACGTTTTAAGTGATTGGGGGAGAATAAGGAATGGTTCGCGTGGCAAATATTTTACAAAAAAAAAAAAAAGAAAAAAATGTGGCACCCACCTGACTCACTGTTAGCCACCTCATACAAAAAATTTAACCCTCTTTAATTTTAAGGACTAATCATAAGAGTTTTAAAACTAAGATGACTAAAATGAATAAACCTTTCAAAAAGGGACGAAATCCAAAATTGATTGATAATTTAGGGATTAAAAACATATTTAACCGACTTTTTAATCATATAATGAAATATTAAATAGGAATAATATAATTGTTGTTCAATTTATTTACTATTTTAGTAGCTACAAAATATTTTGAAAATGTTAATTTATTTAAATATTAAATTATATGGTTTATTTTTTTTAAATTACATTAAAATAATGTTTTATAATTACAAATTTTAAACTTTTTCTTGAAATTTGTAACGAATTTCAATATAAAACATATTAAGAATCAGTTGATTTAAATTGAATTTTATAGAAAATATAAAGAACCCATCCAATCCTGATGTAATGTTTACTTTTGCGTAAAAGTCCTCACCTCGATTGCTTATTCTTGTATTACACATTAAAATTGAAGTTCTTTTAGGATTATACATAACGATTTAATATCATCAAAGAATCAGGAGATGCTCTGAAATCATTTAAAGATATGTACTCTTACATATATATATATATATATATATATATATATATATATATATAATATATATATATATTGCTTTAATATATTATTTATCTTGTTTCAATTTTGATGTAAAGTTTATGAATTTTTTTTTTCAATATTAATTTTGTTTTTAGTAATAAGAGTATAGGGTATTGTTACTTACTAGGAATTGGAGTGCTAGTCTGTTAAAAAGTGGTAAAATTGGTGGCTTTATGACTCTGGATGTTTTATAGGATTGGAACACGAGGAAGGTCCACCCAAATTTGAAGTACTCGCTACTAATAAATAGATCGACTCAAGGGTGAAATTGGTAAAACACTCGCTTTAATCTTCTATAAGATAAAAGTCAATTCTTTTTAGTACCAATATTTATCTGTTAAATTAATTGTAAAATTATGTTTAAGAAAAAAGACCTCAATTTTCTTTAGTATTAATATCTTTTATTAAATTAATTATAAAATTATATTTAAGAAAAAAAACGTTTCAAATTTTTGTATTACTAATATATCTCTATTAAATTAATTATAACTTTATGATTTGTGATGTGTTAGTATTAACAAGGTTAGTCTATTAAATTTCTAGTTGGTATATTTTTCCTTATATTTGTATTGCTGTTGTTTTTATTCTATTTGTTAAATTTGTATTAGGATTAGAAATGTGTTTCATTTGTTTGGTTTTATTTTTTTGGTACTTTTTTATATATGGATTTGTAGAATTTTTCTACATATGTTTTGACTAGGAAATGTCATTTTTGCTTGGACTTAATTGCAAAACTATTAATTAGAATTTAGCCTTTTGGTGGATAATGGAGATGAAACCTCTAATGAAATAAGCAATGAATCAGAGTTGGAAATTGAAAAATAGTGTAAATGTTAAATGAAATTAATTATGACAATTTAATAGTTAATCTCGTTAAGGCAAGATTGTCTAAAAAGACAAGACCGTTCAATAACTCGAAGTTTTGAAGTTTAACAAATATTCTCAATAAAATATTCCTTAGGAAGAAAGAACATCTAAACATATGGTAATTAACAACATTGAATCATTTAAGTATCTATCAAATGAATCATCTAGATGTTGTAATCATAAATAGAAAACCTGAAAGACTTATGCTAAAAAGTCTCTAAAGCACAAACCTAAGAGTCTTATAACAAGAAATCTTATAAACAACGTCTACCAAGATACAATCTCAAAGATGTTATCTAAGAAGAAAAAGATGAACCAGACAATGTAACGTGTTCTAGGCAAAAAATATGATCACTAGGATAAGCCTACACAAACTTATAAGGGGTGCCTATTCATTGGCATTGTGCTTCTTGGTCTTTCCCGTTATAGGGGTGCTAGCTTCTTGGCTTTTCTCAACCATTTTTTTTATAGCGATATACTTTGCTACCCATTCCCTTTCATCCATATTAGTCGGTTTCCTTTTGAAGAGCAAGTTGGAAAAGGGTAGGGCCTGGAGACCACATCTGAAATAGTGCATGATCATGGACAGTGTGAAGACTAGGATCGTGGTCATTGCTTCGGTGAACATTTCCATGAAGTGCCTAAGCGTCTCATTTTTTTCTTATTGAAGATACTTCAAAGAGGTTGAGGTGGTAGAAAATATCTTGTGGTTGGCAAACTGAACTTTGATCATGTTACTCAACATGTTAAATAAGTTTACTGAGTAGGAAGGCAACACATAGTACTAGTTTAGAGTCGGGTCACCTAAGGTGGCTGGGAACAACTACCAAAACACTTTCTTATCCCTGGTGTGAATTTTCAAAACAACAAAATACATAACAAAAACATTGCTAGTTAGATGTAGATGAACGTCTAACACACATTGATGGCAACCCCTTTAGGTACTTCCCATCCAAAGAAGTATCAACTAAAACTAAGACTAAAGAAAGGAAAGTAGAATAAAGATTGCTAAAGCTCTTTCCTTATCTAAGTCTTAGATAGATTCTCTTTAACTAATTTCATTTACATTGTTTTGTAGGACATTAATAAGGTTGGAAAGTATGCTTACACATCCTAACAAGCTTGCCAAGCAAGGGAGTACAATAAAGACAAGTTAAGCCGTGAAGCCTCTTCTTGTTGGAGCACGTTTTCCACTCTTTCCATGTGAAACATATCCAGCCGTGCATCTTCTTTCTTTGAAGCATGTTTCCAACATGTTCCACGTGCAAAATGCAGCCAGCTGACTATCGTCTCCTGCACACTTCTCTTTGCTTCATGCACATTATAAATATGCAGCTTCCCTTGCACGTTTCTAAGCTTCTCTTCATCCATAAAAGAGAGCTTGATCCATTGTAAAACTTAACTTGAATTGATATAGTGTTACGCTGTTGAATTGCAACCGGCCACTATTTCTTCGAGTTCAAATACTTAGAGCTGATTTAGCTTGTCTTCACGGATAATTGTTCAATTGATTATTGTTTAAGTTTCAAATTAATTAAAGTACATTCTTAATTAATTTGAGGTCATGCATTTAACCAAAGTAAATTCTCAATCAAATGCAAAACCTTTCTAGATTATTCACAATAAATTCAACCAAAGTACATTCTCAATCAAATTTTTGTGTTTAATCATGTCTATTCTTAAATCTCCTAACCAAATTAAAAGTAATCAATCAAAGTAAATTCTCAATTGATTATAGTTGAAATTATTACTAATCAACAAAGTACATTCTCAATTGATAGTAAAAACCATTTAATCATATGAAAGTTCTAAATTAAATCAAAGTAATTCTCAATTAAACCTAGAAACCCTAAACTCATATAATCAATATGCATGTAGATTCAAACACATTATGATGCAAAAATCTTTACTTTTAACAAGATAGAGAGATGAAAGACATAGAGAGAACAACTTAAATCAATAATCAAAGTAAACAATTGCATTAACTGAACGTAACCTCAGAATCCATCATGGAATTACAGCAGAATAGCCCTAGATGCTTAGCTCTCCATGAATGGAGTTGAATACAAGATGAAAGAAAAGTGAGAGGAGTATGAGAGAATGAATGAATTAAGTGAAGTCCCCTTTCTGCCTCCTTGGGTCTCTTTATATAGGCTTGATTGGGCTTGGACTCTGAATAGTTTGTTGATAAGATATTTTCTGTTGATATATTATATCTTTCAAATATTCATTAGATTAAATCAGTTTTAAAGAATATTTGATAGATATTAACTCAATTATCTTATATCCTATATCTTCCAAATAACTAAAAGATTTAGATAATGATAAAATTATTTGGAAGATATTTTCTGTTGATATTCCCAAATTAAATTCAACAACTGAATTTTATCTTTTAGATTTTCTGACTTTCCAAAATTGCACAAATGCCCTGAAATTTCTTCTATCTGCACTTTAGCCCGTTCTGAATTTTCCAAATAAAATCTGATTTTGGGCCTTGAATTGCCATTTGGACCAATAAAACTTATATTCTCAGCTGCACAAATAAACATTAGAACATCCAAGAATAATTTATGCGCTAAAACTCACTTTTTACGTCTCTTATTTCCCAAACCCAACAATTCCAATCATCACAAATTCACTTAAAATCAACCATTTAAGCACAATTATCCCATCAAAAATTTGAATTTTAAAGCATAAATGTGGGCATAAATATGCACTCATCACACCCCCACACTTATCCTTTTGCACTCCTGGGCAAAATTGATTAATTCCAAGACTTTGTTCTAAGTCATTTTATTCCATATTTGCATTTGATCAAAAGAATGAGTAGCACTAGACATAGATCAATCATCTAGACATTACTTTGTCATGGACATGCAAATGAAATCACTCTATTCTTCACACATAAGTGGACCTTTTTGAATTCCCAAGAAAATAAAATATGAAAGATAACACTCAAGTCAATATGTATCTATTCCTCTCCAACTCTCTCAAGTGTTTTTGGCTTGTGTTTACACTCAAAATACCCATGTAAGTAGACACCCTTGATATTAACAAGACACTATCATTCACATACTTCAGAAAACATGCAATTATTGATCATGAGGCTTTTTAAAGGTTGTATTGAGGCCAAGGCAAAGGTAGGAAATTTTCTTGGAATTTCTGAGCTTTTGAAATTTATATAGAAAGAGTAATGACACTTGATTTCAAAAACAACTCTATTCTTGCTCTTTTAAGGAAGATTTTTTTTCTTTTTTTTTTTCTCTTTTGTTTTAAAACTTCAACTTTTCATCTTCCTTTTTACCCTTTTTATTGTTTTGTGGGTGAGGTACTCACCCACACACTTATTCATCACTTTACTTCTAACAGAATCCATTACTCCTTCTTCTTTCCTAAGGTAAGGAACATATGATTCTTCTTTTCTCATTTGACAATGACTGGAAACAAGAAAAATAGGCTTAAGGCTCAAAGGGGGTTCCAATGGATTAATGTTAGGACAAGTTTATTTGGCCAAGTAGCTAAAAAGAAATGCCTCAATCATATCAAATCATGCATATTCTCCTTAGTTGCACAACACAGAATCAAGCTAACTATTAGAGTATCAACAAAACATGGGCAAATCACACAAAAAAAATAGGTATGGCACATGGTGGTCCATCCTTAACATTAAGCCCAAAACTCACATGGTTTCAAATTTCTTTCACAAAAGATTTAATCAGGAAATTCTCAAGTCAACTCAATCAGCAAATCATAAAAGCAATCCACTCATATCAACATGACTCATTTTTTTCTTCTTCTTGAATTCATGATCATTCAGTTTCAAACTCTCAAATCCAATGCAAATATTTATTAAAAACAAACAAATAGACAAACAAAATAGGGAACAAAATTAATTGTTTCCCCACACCCCCACACTTAAACTATGCATTGTCCTCAATGTATGCCTTATATATAAAATGCAAAGAAAAAGTATGAGGGAACTTACCTCCTTCATGGTGGAAGGAATGCTAGTAGGACTTCATTGGAAAAGTCATCCTGGATAGGAATGTTATCTTTTCCCTTTTCAATCCTACTAAGATGGTCAACTACTACATTATGTGACCCACTTCTGTCTTGAATAGGAGTCAACTTGTCCTTCTCGTTCTTGACCATTGTGATTCCATATTTCTCGGGAACCACATGTATAGGGCCTACCCAAGTGCTGTCAGAATTTGAATATATAAGACCTGTTTGTAGCAACTTGGTGTCCTTTTTCTTTACAACCCCCATCAGTTGAGGATTCAGTCTTCCTTGAGGTTGTCTCACTGGTTTAGCATCCTCCAAAAGTATTCTATGCATGCAAAAAGAAGGGCTAATACCAGGAATATCTGCTAAAGTCCAGCCTATTGCTCTCTTGTGGTCTCTGATAACCTGTAATAGTTGTTTTTCCTGCTCATCAGTAAGCAATGCAGATATAATAACAGGGAGTTTCCCATCCCTCTCAAGATAAGCATATTTCAAATGGGACGGTAAAGGTTTCAACTCCAAAATGGGTGGCTGCACCACAGATGGCAAACTTTTACTGCCTAAGGTAATCTCAGCCACCTCAACATCACACTCGACGCCACAGAGGTATCATCTATTAATACCGCGTCCTCAATATTACCTGCTTTACAGTTTCCTTTTTCGTCCAAAATTAGGCACGATATATTTGAAAAAGAAAAATTGTTTACAACATCACTTGATAAATCAATACAAAACAAAATGATCTTTAATCTGGTGCTTCCCAGCTTCCAACACGTTGAACCGCACCTTCTCGTCTCCTATCTCCATTGTCAATGATCCTGCATGCACATCTATCTTGGTTCGTGCTGTCATCATGAAAGGTCTTCCCAAGATAATAGTTGTTGGACTGATTCCTTCATCATCCTTCATGTCCAAGATATAGAAATCTGCAGGAAAAATTAACTTGTCTACTCGGACAAGGACGTCCTCAAGCACACCTGCAGGGTTAACTGTGCTACGTTGGCCAGTTGAATGACCACACCAGTAGTCTTAAGAGGTCCCAAAGATAGAGAAGTAAACACTGATAAAGGCATTACATTTATGGAAGCCCCTAAATCTAGCATGGCATTGTCAAACTTTGAATTTCCAATAACACATGAACAGAAAACATACCTGGATCCTTGCATTTTCGCGGTATTTCAATATGCTTCTTAATCAAGCTTGACACATTTCTTCCCAAATTCACAACCTCATTATCCCTAAAACGCCTTCTATTTGTGCAAATTTCTTTCAAAAACTTGGCGTATTTAGGAATTTGCTTAACAACATCTAACAAAGGAATATTATCTCCACCTTCTTGAAAATATTTAAAATCTCTTGGTCTAATTCCTCCATTTTTTTGTTTCTCGGCTTCAACCGATTTGGATATGGAGGAGGTGGAGAATAAGAAGAAGAAGAAGTTTTAGAAGAAGAGTTAGAGGATACTAACCTGGATTTATCAGTGGTAGTCTTAGGTGATGGTTCACTTGATCCTCCATTGTCATCAATTTACGCTCCTTCTTTCTCCTTATCTTCATCCTCTTGGGCTCCTTCAGGGCCTTCTACTTTCTATCCGTTCTCAAAGTAATAGCACTTACATTTTGCGGGTTGATCACTGTTTGTGCAGGTAGTTTATTTGACTCCTTAGCCTCTAATTTTTCCACCCTCTGAGTCAACTCTGCAATTGATTTCTTGATTTCTGAATTTCGCTCAAGTATTGTTTCATGAAATCTTGCATTGACATTTCAGGCTGAGATTGTTGCCTTTATTGAGGTGGAACATGAGGTTGCCTGTTTTGCTGATATCTATTGGAGGACGAATCATGATAATTCTGGTATGGTCTATTTCCTCCAATCATGTTTGCAACAAAAGCTTGAGATGGGTTTTCGACAATGGTTTCCACCAAGCTAGGACATTCATCAGTATAATGGTTAGTTGAAATACAAATTTCACACTTCTTAGCAATTTGTGGAGTTGAGGTTTTAAACAAACTTACAATCTCGTCGAGTTTGCTTTCTAGCTTATTCAATCTTTCATCTATCATCTTTCCATCAACTGCACCATTTTCAATTTCATGCACTCCCTTCAACAAAGTCACTGAATTTTCTCTTGTGTCATACTATTGATTGTCTACTGCCTTCCTTTCTATTAGATCTATACCATCTTTTGGTGACCTGTCTAAGAAAGATCCTCCGCTTGCAGCATCTGCCCATGACCTATCAGTAGGACTTAAGCCTTCATAAAAGCTTAGAATAAAATCTTCCATTTGGAGTTGAGGGCATGAAGAACATAGTTTCTTGAATCTTTCCCAATATTCACTAAGATTCTCTCTATCTCTCTGTCTTATATCTTGAATTTCTCTACGGATAGCTGATAATCTGGATGCAGGAAAATACTTCTCAAGAAAGAGTCTTTCAATAGTTTCCCAATTTGTAATTCGTGCAGAGAGATAATACCACCAATCTTGAGTTGCGCCTTGAAGAGTAAAAGGAAAAGCTCTCATTTTAAGGCTCTCTATTGTGATCCTGGGAGATCTAAAGTTTTCACACAACATGTGAAATTGTCTCAAGTGCTTGTGTGGATTCTCCCTTGATAACCCATTGAACTTTGGTAAGGCATTTAACAGGTCAGGTCTTAGCTCCCACTCCTCATTAGGATATTCAATGTTACTTCGGATAGTTGTATTGTGGGAGGTGGCTAATTGTCTGATGGTTCTTTGTGCCATATTGTTTGGGTTAGGATCAGGTAAAGGATTGGATGATATGTTTGTGATTGGAGATAATGAAAGTGGTATGGCTTCAGATGTAGGAAGTGTTCCCTCAGTAGAACACCCAAATTTCAATCTTCTCCGCAACTTACGCAAATTCCTTTCAACTTCCGGGTTAATTTGATAAAATTCTCTCGGGTTAGCTTTGGTCATGCACTACGCAATCTGCTTGAAGTTGTTTCTCTATTACTTCTTTTTTTTTCTTTTGTTCTTGCTTTAGATAAAGATTTCAAATAAGAGATAAGAGAGACTTGTTGGGTCCACTCCTAGGAAAGAGAGGTGCGTCACAACAGACAACTTAAGTACCAAGTCTTTCCTAGCCAGAGTGTATTCAAACTAGCCTCAAGTATTTCTCAAGAGAAATTCTTAATAAAAACAAGAAAAAAGATTTTTGCTAAAACAAGAAGGCTACAAAATAACTCAAATTAAATTAAATGTATGTGCGTTAAATAAAAAATAAAAATAAAGATAAAAATAAATAAATAAAAAAATAAAAAATAAAAAATAAAAATAAAAATCAAAATAAGAATCAAAATATTTAAAATACTAACCGTATTCCCCACCAACGGCGCCAAATTTGATACGCTGTCGTTGAAGCTATCAAATTAATACTACTTTTCAAGACAACTTCAGTATTTGCCAAGTAGTATCCAAGAAAGTAGATAGGGCTAAAGTAACCCTGAGTCGTTTCCCTACGAACACGGAATTGCTTTCGAATATCTGGCTCTTATGAATGTTATGCAATGCTTATGAATAAAAGTAATGGTTGAAGAGTGTTTAAAGAATAAATAAGAAACTTAAAAACAATTATGATTAAATAGGCTAATTCCACTACTTTTCCAAGATAGATTCATCATCGGTTATTCACGGATAATTGTTCAATTGATTATTGTTTAAGTTTCAAATTAATTAAAGTACATTCTTAATTAATTTGAGGGCGATCATGCATTTAACCAAAGTAAATTCTCAATCAAATGCAAAACCTTTCTAGATTATTCACAATAAATTCAACCAAAGTACATTCTCAATCAAATTTTATTGTGTTTAATCATGTCTATTCTTAAATCTCCTAACCAAATTAAAAGCTAATCAATCAAAGTAAATTCTCAATTGATTATAGTTGAAATTATTACTAATCAACCAAAGTACATTCTCAATTGATAGTAAAAACCATTTAATCATATGAAAGTTCCTAAATTAAATCAAAGTAAATTCTCAATTAAACCTAGAAACCCTAGAACTCATATAATCAATATGCATGTAGATTCAAACACATTATGATGCAAAAATCTTTACTTTTAACAAGATAGAGAGATGAAAGACATAGAGAGAACAACTTAAATCAATAATCAAAGTAAACAATTGCATTAACTGAACGTAACCTCAGAATCCGTCATGGAATTACAGCAGAATAGCCCTAGATGCTTAGCTCTCCATGAATGGAGTTGAATACAAGATGAAAGAAAAGTGAGAGGAGTATGAGAGAATGAATGAATTAAGTGAAGTCCCCTTTTTCTGCCTCCCTTGGGTCTCTTTATATAGGCTTGATTGGGCTTGGACTCTGAATAGTTTGTTGATAAGATATTTTCTGTTGATATATTATATCTTTCAAATATTCATTAGATTAAATCAGTTTAAAAAAATATTTGATAGATATTAACTCAATTATCTTATATCCTATATCTTCCAAATAACTAAAACATTTAGATAATGATAAAATTATTTGGAAGATATTTTCTGTTGATATTCCCAAATTAAATTCAACAACTGAATTTTATCTTTTAGATTTTCTGACTTTCCAAAATTGCACAAATGCCCTGAAATTTCTTCTATCTGCACTTTAGCCCGTTCTGAATTTTTCAAATAAAATCTGATTTTGGGCCTTGAATTGCCATTTGGACCAATAAAACTTATATTCTCAGCTGCACAAATAAACATTACAACATCCAAGAATAATTTATGCACTAAAACTCACTTTTTACGTGTCTTTATTTCCCAAACCCAACAATTCCAATCATCACAAATTCACTTAAAATCAACCATTTAAGCACAATTATCCCATAAAAAATTTGAATTTTAAAGCATAAATGTGGACATAAATATGCACTCATCAACATCTAATTAGATGCAACAAGTAGGCCTATGCAACATACTTCTATCATTGGTTTTCACAACAATCGTTATATAAATCTATCAATTAACTTAGTCTTACATGGGGACCACGACATTGCCTGAGCTCATATATAGTCCTTGCGTGGTCCATGCGCAATAGGTCTAAGAGAGTTTCCATAACAACTTCAAATTTTAGGGGTTCTTTTAGATATAATTGTCTCACTATAGGCATATATAACAACATAAACACGTCATCTAGTGTGACAATCATCTCATCAACATGAACATGGAAAGTGTTTGTTTCTTTATGCAATCTTTCAACAAATGCCAATATCAACCCTTTATCAATGTAATCATATGAAATATCGTAGAGAGACATTAAACTAGAGTTCAACACATAATTCTGTTTAGCAAAATGACATGCCTTAATTTTTTTTTTCATGGGAGACTACCAAATTTATCTTCATTTGATGCTACGCATAATAATTTCATATAAAATTTAAATAAGTATCCATCGTGAAAAAAGACCATTATTAACTCGACCTTCTCACAAAGCATATGTAACATGATCAACATAATTCGTCACCAAATAAGTGTTTTGTAGACCTTCAAGATATCCATCCACTTCATCTTCTCCATGAGCAACATCATCGTGCTGCTTAATAATTAACCTCTTCTTGCTGCTCAATAACATCCTCATGCTGCTCAATAACATCCTCTTAAACATTAGGATCAACAAATGTGCAACTTCTCTAGTGTTCACCATGAAGACCCTTTCTATGAGGAGATGTCCTAGATCTCCTTCTAGCTTCAACTTGTGCAAAACAAATTGAAGAGAATAAATAAATAAAACAACAACATATAATTCCTAAATCATAACAAGAAACTAAACCTTACATCCTAAACGATAAATTCGAACCAAGAACATACAACATCAATAAAATTAAAAAGAAATAACAAAATCATAAACCATTAAAAAATAATTATAACTAAATTTAAAAAAATTAAAATAATAATTAAAAAATGGATGTGAGTGTCTAGGTTTAGGAGGTGAGGGAGAGGAAGAGCCATTTCTTTGACACTAGGTCTAAAACCAGTGTCATTGAGAAAAAAAATGCATAGGTGAAATTAATATATGAAGAGACGATTTTTTTTTTTACCCCAATTAAAAGGTCAGTTGAAATATTTTAAAAAAATTTAAGAGTGCAGGAAGAAAACTTAGGAGTTACATAAAGAAAGCCCCTGTTTGAGAAACTAAAACTAGGTCGCAGGTCCCATTCGCAGGATCCTGTTATCTCTAGAATCTTCCGTGATAAGGGGAGTGGTAAAAAAACCCTAATGAATAATAGATACAACGACATATCAATTGCTTGTTCTAGCATTTTCCAAACCCCAATATAAAAGAAAACAAAGTCCGCAGAGTAGTTGTCTGAATTTGCTACATCAATTCCGATTCAGTGAAACAATGGCTCAAGACTTGACATTGGATTTGGAGGAGCTTCGTCACCTCCACAGCATCGCCAAAAGATCTCGAACCCTCTCTTTACTCTCCTCTGAGATTCGCAACCTCGAGAAGGTTGTCAGTTTATACACACATTGCAAATTTCCCTGATTTAGCACTTCTTGTTCGTTGTTTCGCATTCCCTGTGAAAATTTATGAGGTGATTTTGCAGATATCATCAGATGCAAATGCTGCTCGTGCTCCTCAGATTCCTACTCCTATTTCAACCGGAGCTAAGGTGTCGCCTTCACCTGCACTGAACTATTCCACGCTAGCATCGTTCAGCTGGGATCAGGATGTTGACAAAGTAAAGGTAAGGAGTCGTATAATTCTATTTGTGGAGATATTGGCTATCATGGTTTTAAAGTATGTATCTGAATGTCATTGATTGAAACGGTGTTTTCTACCCCTGTTCATCTTTTGGTTGTTTCAGTCATTCCTCTCCATCTTGTATTGTGTGTTGTGCTTAATGAGAAATTATTACATGATATTAACTACCGTGGTCTCATTTAATCTCACTGGACTCGTAGTTGAGTTGTAATAGTTCTTTCTCGTAAGGTGAAAGTCTGGAATACATGTTACATTGAGATTGGTCGAATCTCCAGTGTGTTACGTAATTGGCCGCACTAGGACCCTTGGTGGTCTGAAATTATCTAATTAGTTATGAATAGGGCGCATTTTCCTTTGGCCTGAGTTTCTTGTTAATTTACTTTAGATAGCCACACGCTAAATCACAAAGTTTGGATTTTGAGTGTGAGAAAATTTGTTTGATGGTATTGGAGATGACCTGTGTTCTTCTCCCGGGACTGTTAGGCATGTTTTTTAAAGAATTTCTTAGACCGACACACATGGTGGTGCTGTCGTTCAACGAGATGGTGGTGCAGTGGTAGAATCACGGGAACACAATGAGGTCATGAAGGTTGCCAAGGTGAAGAGACTTTACCCTTTGCGAATTTTAATGAGGTTGAGGCAAGGTTGTTGGAGTATGCATGTCGTATTTTGAAACATTGGAGAGGGTAGGGAGAAGAAAAGGAGTGATCTTGTTTGAGCAGTATAGAGGCCATCTTGTTTATCTTTGTTGGTGTCCGAGAAAGAATGAAGACAATGAAAAGATAAAAGAGAAAGTTTAAAAGGGCTATTTGTGATGTGTTTCTAGCAATCGCAGGCTGTTTATAACCTTAAAAAAATAGTTTATTCACGTTAATCAGGATAAAATAACTTCAGGCTTTTCTTATGTTTGAAGTAGCAAAGGGTACATGTGGTTTATTTTAGCATTGGTGAGGGAAGGCAGAAGATGGGCGTTTGAAAGGCCGAAAGAAATGTTTGGTTGACGAAGAGGAGGGATCGTTGAGGAGCAGCAACGGGGGTCATCTTTTCTGCGTTTATTGGTGTCAGAAAGAATGCAGAAATGAGACAGAGAAGAAGGAAAGTTGTAAAGGGTTATTGGTAATGTGTTTTTAGTGATTTCAGGTAGTATAAAACCACAGAAAAAATTGTTTATACTCGTTAAAAGATAAAATAATTACTGGCGATTTTAAACCATAAAAGTGGAACTTGCAAGTTTTGTAATGTTAATAGTAACGACGGAATAAGAAAGGATCAAATTGACCATGAAATAATAAAATGTTAAATTGAAATTTTTGAAAGATAAAATACCAAATTAAACATAAAATATAAGATGAAAGGACTAGTAGAATTTAATCTTTATTTTTTGGAAGTGAATAGGATATAAGCAAAGCTGTCATTCCGCATTGCATGTATCTCACAATGCTAGAAGGCTAAGATTCCGCCATATTGTGGCATATAACGCTGCTACCATTTAGCAGCATTGATTTGAAGTTGATTTTATTTAGTATTTCTGAAAATTAGAGGTGTCAAACAAAGTTCGATATAAATAGTTATCAAGTTCCATTTTGTTCTAAGCTTAATAGTATGTCTTAAAGCACGTTTCCTCCCCCTTGTACATGTGTAACATAGAAGCAAGAAACCACTGCTTCCGTGTCTTTCTCTAAAACTGCTGCAATTTCACACATCAATAGCCTACAGCAAAGCACAGGCCGTAAGTTAACAGTTATATTTTTTATGAAAAGTATCAAATTTCTGCTAATGGCTATACTTGTTTTATTTGTTGTTTGACAGATATATGTATCAATGGAGGGAATTGATGAGAATAAGATTGAATCTGAGTTTAAGTCAATTTCATTTGATGTTAAGTTCCATGATGTTCAAGGGAAGAATTACCGTTGTGCAATATCGAAACTGCATAAGGAGATAGTACCGGAGAAATGTAAGGTTCTGGTCAAGCCCAAAAGGGCAATCATCACATTAGTGAAGGCTTCCAAAGGAAACTGGCTAGATTTGCACTTCAAAGAGGACAAGGTAGTAAGATAAGATTAAAATGACTTTTCCCTGTTAATCAACGTGATAAAGTTGTAACTTTCGTGGTGATGTTACAGCTAAAGCCAAATTTGGATAAAGAGAAAGACCCAATGGCAGGAATCATGGACATGATGAAGGTCAGATTCTGTTTCATCTTTAGTTGGCTTTAGCTACTTTGTTTGAACTTAATGCTTATATGCATTTACCATTGGGAACATTCAATTTGACTTTTGATATACATGTAATATTGCAGAATATGTATGACGAAGGGGACGATGAGATGAAGAAAACAATTGCAAAAGCATGGACTGATGCTAGATCTGGGAAAACAGCTGACCCTTTAGGTAGCTACCGTTGAGCGTCAAACAGAGATTCAGATTCTTAGTTCCTGTTTCTTGAGAATGATCTGCTCTATTGAATTACAAGATTTTGTTATAAAAAGAATGCTAGGCCCATGGTCATGGTACTTGTAGAAGTTTAGATGTGCAGTTAAGTGTTACCGAAGTTCTACCTTTTCATATAATGATATGGTTGTGGTCTGATGTTGCTCCAATATTTGCTTTTTGTGACTCACTTCATTCAGTGAGTTTTTCTTTCAATTACTTTTTTCTTTATTTACTATTATCAAAGTCAAGGTTTTTCTTAAAATGATAGTATGTTATAAACTTGGTGATTAAAATTTATTTTGGAATTATGTAATTGATATTTTTTTTTTATTATAAAATTAGGTTAATGACACAAATTTCATAAAAAGAAAGATGATTCCAAAATTCAATATAATTGAAATATAGATTAAAATCCTTTTAATGTAAGTCAAATATGAAAACTTGAATAAAAATTATATTAAGAGGTCTTTTAATAGGACTAATAAGAACATTGTGTTGATTTAAAATAACTATATATATATATATATATATATATATATATATATTAAATAATATTTATGTGAAATAGATCTTTAAAATATAAGTTTAAGAAAATATTATTTATTACAATTAAAATATTAATGTAATTAAATTTGATAATTTTGAAAATAAATTAAGATGAAATTTGCACTAAAATATAAATTTTAAAAAGTGATTTTTTTTAATTTTCTAGGTTTAAAAAAAATGGAAGTTTTTATTTTTTATTTATGTAATTAATATTTATCTTTTGAAAAATCAAATTTGTTGATGTTTTTATGGAACCGAATGTATTATCAAAGTCGTTTTTTATTTTCACAAACATTCCATTATTATCGGTATTTATCCTCCAAGTTTCTAATACCAGTGTAATTTTTGTAAAAATTGTTCTGACACTAAAGTTAATATTTGACCATAGATTTTGGTTAAATTTGAATTAAATGTGAAAAAAAAGTTAAATTACGATTAAAATATTATTTATAGATGTATTTTGTTGACCATTTTAAATGAGTTATAATTTAGATATATTGGCTTAGAAGTCCAATGACCAACTTGTCTATGAGAAACTGAAATGATTTTTGGCTAAGTTACTCTGTGAGACGGTGTTTTCAGTAGGTATAAGGAGGTACGAATAAGTGATATCTTAATTTAATGAATGACGTTATTATCAAAGTAGATGTAGTCTTTGGTGTAGGAAACATAGTACTCGATACCTTTTATCTATTATTTGGTGTTCGGTTAAGCGATCCATTCATAGAGCATCCAATAGTTGTCTTATTGGCTACATTCTACTTGACACTAGATACACAGTAAATGGTATCATGTCATTGTCTTAAGTAACTAGAAGGATGCAGTTAGCAATATCAATGGGTCTACATACAGTACATCAACTCCCTAGTCTTTTCATGTCTTGAAGGCATAAAAAGAGTGTCAATGTCTAGTTTGAAGTTGAAGTAAGGTGTCGAGGTTCGATAGTCAGAACGTCTGATTTTGCAAAACAAATTTATTATCTTTAACCATAACCTTACGTGTATTGTAGGCCCCAACCTCATGGAATGTAACAGTGAAAATGTTTGAATGATGAGTTGTCAAATCTGGGGAGATGTACTTGATGGTAATAAGTGTGGCACAAAAATCAAAGTAATGACTTGGCAAGAGTTGTGAATGTTCAAGAAGTAATTGTTACCTTAGAAGGGAAAAAACATTACTGAATCCGGAGGGTTGTCTTCAACAAAATGTTTTATAGGCGTATTTGTGAAGGGTTTGGCCCATTAGGTCAGAAGGCGAACCATCACCACTGTTATAAATAAGAGTGGGGTTGGCCATTGTTCAACACTAAGTCACTTGAACTGGTTGTTGTTGGTCACGATTATATGAGAGGAGTGTTGTTGTTGAAGTGTATACTAGTTATCTTATCACATAAGGTGTGTCAAAATCTGATAGTGGTAATAATGTCGATAGTTAGGTGTTAGTGTCGTCAGATGCCACATCCTCCTAAGTTTTGGGAGAAGACATAGGGATAACAGAGAAAATAGATTTGACCCTTTAGAGGAGCGTGTCAAGATCGAGTGGAAACTTAAGGATGAGTATGACTAGGTGGACATTGTAAACATAGTTCTCAAACTATAGGTTGGTCTGGTTATTGAAGTTGTGGTTGGAAAGGATTTACATATTCCATCATGGAGTGTCATAAGATATTGTTTCTTTGAAGAGGGTAAATGCCATCGACTATGATTGTCATGGAAAAGAGAGCTATGATGACGATTTCTTCTATGTGTACATGAATCTCTTCACCCAACTTCATGTTCAATTGTTGTTTGATAAGCTCACAATGGGTGTTCTTCGTCTTTTAAACGTGACTCTAACATAATTTCACCCAATAGATGAGGGTGCATCCAAGCTTTCAAGTTACTTTGTAAATCCTTGTACTTGACTCTCCTCCCGAATGTTTTTTATATTTTTACTATTAAGATAGGATTGTCTAAGAAAATCTTCTTTTGAAGCTTAACATAACGTCTAAAATGAAATAATGCTTAATCGTCTAGGATAATATGTTAGAAGCGTTAAACACTACTATTTAATATGCCTAAATGATCTAGAGCATCGAATAGCTAAGAGCGACTAACATTTGCCTAATATGCGCTAAACGATATAGAGTTGATAATATAATGTCTAATTGCGAAAGCGTTGATAAAAGAAAGTTTGATTGTCTAGGATACAATCTCATTAAACACTATATCCTAAACGTTTTGAAAGTTACTCAAAATAGATAAGAGCTAAAAGCTAGTACTATTGCATGCTTAAACACTTAGGTCATCCAACACTTTAATGCATATATGTTCAAGTACTCTTTTTTCTATTGGGTTGTGCTTTTTTTTCCTATGTAGATTATCAATTTTATCAAAGAGCTTGCTTAGAATCATAATAACGTTATTAGATAGGAGGATTTTCAAGGAATGTTTCTTACATGCTTTATGCCTGGTCTTTTTGTACACTCAACATAATTGTTCTATCAAGACGTAATATAGCTTCTGATCCTACCTTAAAGACTACATTCGTAGAAGAAAGTCAAAAACTCTACGGATATTTTTCGAAGAAGTCTATATAAAGGAATTTGCATGAAGAGAAGAGAAGAACTTTTGCTATCAAGAGTATTCATACGCTCTTTGCTATCTTTCTAAGCTCTTAATACTTTTCTTGAAAAGATCTTTTTACAATTTTTAAGAAGTTCTTTGTAATATCTTTTATCCTCTCTATAAGAGTTATCTTTTGTCTTATAAGATTTCAGAAACACCTTTGTTGTGTTAAATTTAGAAGTGAATTTAAACACTTGTAAAGTTTAACTCAGTGGAGTTAAAGGTTCTAGACATTTGGTCTAGTGTTGATACTAGGAATGGTGAAACTCATCTAGCCAATTTGGTTAGTTTGTAAACCAGAAGAGGTAAAACTAGTTTTTAGTCGAACCTTATAAAAGGTTTTTAAGGGAGAATTGGACGTAACTCAGTTTGAATGAACTAATATAAAATCTAAGTGTGTTTCTTATAACTTTGTGTTTAAATAAGTTTTCCATTCAACATTTTCTTTAAATCTAAGTGCTTAGATATTGTTGTAGACCTTATAACCCCTGCAAATTAATATTAAACACTATTTACGAAAAAATTTAGCTACTGTTTAGCTACGTTTTCATTTACTACATACGTCCTAGGGAATCAATGTCGTGGGTTTTGCTAATAAAGAAACTGAGGGCTCCATTGTTTGTTCTATATTCGGACTCATTTAATAATTTTAAAAAGAGATTTTTCTGAGTGGTGATTAAATAGATTGGTCAGTCCCACTTTTATGACACTAATGGGAACAAAAAATTTCCTTTTTACTAGACCGATAACTGTATAGTATTAATTAAGACTGGCCTCGAGATACCTTGTCAGTAGAGGATCGAAGAATCGTAGGGCTCTTGGAGAAGCTGCCTGAGAGGATGCCGACCTAACACCTCATTAGAATTTATTAATGTCTAACTCTGAAGACCTTTTAAATTATATGAGCATTTTGCTGTGTTTATAGGTTTCATGACCCATCATGTTGACAAGGTTCGGGGAGATGAAGATCTATTGATCAAGATCAGGAATCAAATCGAAGGACAGGTGCAGAAGGTGGGAAGGAACGTCCCTAATCTGTAGGAGCCCAAGGCCGACATCCATCTACCGGGTGTCAATAAGAGACTAGTGAAGACTAAGAGTGAAGCCTTTGGTTGAGGGTCAAGAAGCCGGTGTGTGAACCTCAACCAACTGTAGAGAAATTTCCTTTGACATAGGAAAGTTGGAAGGCCCCTTAATTCGTATGTTCAAAGGTGTTTCCATTTATCTTGGCGAGCATGAGCTGAAGGTGGTTGATGAGTCCGACTCTGAAGTATTGTTTGAGGGACTTCTAGAGTTCCAAAGTCGGGTTGTCATTCTTGGTCGTCAGATAGTGAACATGGCCCGTAAGTAACTTATGAAATAACTGGAAAACACTAGAAGGAGGAGGGGGGGTTGAATAGTGTTTTGAAATTTTTTTTGCCTAGATGTCGTTTAACAACTTTGTTAAGGATTAAACGGTCTATCCAAGTTATCAGACACTTGATTTGTAAAGCACTATTTAAACCTCACTTTCAGGGATACAATACTTTTCAAGCATTTTTAGCAAAGTTGCTGCAGTGTTTTAAGAAAAATAGAACTTTAGAAAAAGAACGTTTAGTAACAAGAGCTTTTATAAAGATTACGTTAATAAGAACCTACAAAGTTTATGAGTAAAATGTTTTGCATGGATGAAGTAATAAGCACACAATTATTTTTGTTAAGACAAGATCATGTATAAGACTGAACTATCTGAATGCTCTCATGTGTTTTGAAGTTTAACAAACAATATTAAAAAAAATGAGCATATGACAATGTTATCATTAGAATAACAACACAGGTAAAATACAAGTAATATGTGAAAATACTCTAAGAAACCCAAATACCTAAGGAAAAATCCTAGTAAAACATCTAAGTATGAACATGTCCACCTCTAAACGGTTTCCCTAATTAATGCATAAATGAGAGGCTTGTTGAATGCAAATGTTATACATCGCTAAGAAATAATCAAACAAGTTCTCAATATGTCTTGATAGATAAAAGTGTTAAACAATGTTTTTGCAAAATTACGCTGAAAAGTCTCAAATGATATTCCAAAACTTATGTTAAAAACACCTTGCTATAGACATATATTGAATAAAATAGAGAAAAACCCAAAGCTTTTACATAGAAGATTCCATGTGCCAAATGATCTACTTCATCCAACGATGATGTTTTCATTAACTGATTGATATCTTAATGAAAAGCTTAAATGATCAAATCTTACCTGAACAGTAGAAAATGTAAAAAGCACTTTGTTGTTTTGAACATACATTAAATATTATTAAATGCTCAACGTTTAAAAAAAAACAAAAGTGATAAGAGAAAAGACATATCTATCGAATTTATATCTACTCTACTTTATGCAGATTGCCTATTACTGCATCCACCTACTCCATCCTATAAAAATCAAAAGTGGACGTTAGGAACAAAGAAGACATTTATGGAATGTTCTCTTCATCAGAATTGTACTGCCTACTTTTATTGAAAAAGAAAGTCTGCTCTAACAAGTTGACTTTAACCAGTGACAGGTACGTACAACAAGACTAGGAAGACTTAAAGATCAAAGCGAAGCTTTATCTAACAAATATCTTTTTGAGAAGCTTTTAAATAGATGCTCATTAAAAAAGAGAATCAAAAGGAATAACATATAGAAAGAAAAGGCTCAAGCAAACAACGTAGAGAGAAAGCTCAAAAGCACACGAGAATACCTGAGATTGAAAAGCTCAGGAAAAGAAAAACACTCAAGCTTCATTGTCATATAAGCTTAGTTTTGTAAGAAGAGAGAAGATAGAAAAATATTCAATGAGTCTATTAGATTGAATTGTATTGAACGCAAATCCTTTTTGTGAGAGTTATCATCTAAGGACTTGTAACTAATCCTTTGATTGTAAATTTTGAAGAGAACTAAAACACTTTATGATGGAAGCAACTTCACTCTTCAAGAATGAGCAGCTTCACGGACTAGAGGTGGCAGCGGAATTGGAAAACGAAGATGCAATTGGAGGCGCACGGAAGGTGTTTGATGAATTGTCTGGTGCGGTTTTGGAGTGTGTAGGTAGAGGTTCTAGCTTAGACGGCCTTCCAAGGGGGAAGGAAGCTAGAGGATAAGTGTGCTAAGAAGGCACAAGTCAGTGAACTTGAAAGTGAGAACTGGCTGGACAATTCAGCAGCATTTCTTTATACAATTCAAGTTTACTTTTACAAGTGATTTGGCTTCTCTTTTATAGAAGTGTGCAGGAGAAGCTATACAGCTGGCCACATGTTCCATACGGTAAACATTGAAAACATGCTTTAAAAGAAAGTGGAAACGCTGGTTTGCTTGGTTGGCCGTATGTTGTATATTAGCTTTGCTTTTCCAATCCAAAAAGCACTTCCTTTCTTCCTTTCTTCCTTTCTTTACCTCCTTTGCTTCCCTTAGCTCACCAAGCTTCTTTGGTTGATTGGCTATGGTTTTCCACTCTTATTAGTGACCTACAAAACAAGGTAAATGTATGTAGTTAAAGATAACATTCTAAGACTTAAAAAGAAAAGATTAAGTCCTTTATTCAACTTCCCTTTCTTGGTCTTAGAGTAAAGTTGATACTTCTTTGGATGGGAAGTCCCTAAAGGGGTTGCCATCATTCCCTCCCTCTTTAAAAACGATTTGTCCTCAAATCGGGAAGAAAGAAAGAAGCACAACTTTGGTTTTTATGTTCCTCCAGGATCAAAAATATATCTACAAAAGATTGCAAAAATGAGTATGATGAAGAAGATGTAAACAAAGATAAGAAGACAAAAGAAAAGTCTTGTATTTTTGAAAAAGATTTTCAGAAATTTAGGCTTGGAAAAATGGAAAATTCCATGGTCCCAAGTTATTGGATTTTTATCTTGAGTTACTTGTTTTCGCAAAGGTAACATTAACTCAAGGTTTGAATTGCCATATTTTGAAAAGGATTGCACAAAATATGGGATGGCAATTGATTTAAAAGAAAAATGAATAATGGAAGAATGCACAATAAATGGAAAAGAAGTAAGGAATGAGAACCCTTCCCTTTTAGGTTCCATGGTGATGGTAAAAGTAGGAGTTGCCAGCATTAGCAAGAGCTCCTTCTCTTTACTTCCCTCTACTTTCTTCTTTTCTTCTTCTCTTTTCTTTTCCTCTTTCCTTGCCTCTCTTTCCTTACTCTCTTCTTCTTTCTCTCTTTCTTGTCTCTCTTCTTCCTTTCGATGTTCTTCTTTTCTCTCGCTTTTTCGTCTCTCTTCTCTTCTCTCTCTTTCTTGTCTCTCAACATCTCTTTTTAGCTTTAATTCTATTTGCTTAGCTTTCGGCTCCTTAAGGTTAATTTTAAATTCTAGTTCTCTAATAAGGAAACCATTATCATTTAAGCTTTCAAGAAATATTTTTCCTTCTTCAATGTAATCTCTCAAGAATCGAAGGTTTCTCTTAATAGTTGAAGGTGCAAACTCTTTTCTCATGCAAGATTTTAATTCAGACCAATTATGAATGGGAGATTTTCTACCTATCCTAACATGATATTGTCTCTCATCCCACCACTCTCTTACTTGCATTTCAAATCTAGATGTGTAGAGACTAAGGACATAAGATTCACTATTGCTAGAATGAAAATACGATTCAGGTTTACTTTTTCTAGCAATAAATGGATGCATGTCATTAATGTCCTTTTCCCAAGCAAGGTATGTTAATGCACCAATATCCGCACCAAAATATGGAATATTTGCCCTAGCTTGTTTATACAATTCACCCTCAATCTGATCAAATTCATGAAAGGAAAAAGTCCTTCTTCTAGCTTCATCAAGCTTTCTTTTAATTTCTTTGAAACTAATGGATTGATCAAAACTAGAAGACCAAGAGGACTTATATGAACAAGAAGACGGATAGGAAGTATAACATGACATCAAAAACTTTTTTTGATTTTTGTGAAGGATTTCTAGAAAGATTCTAGAGGTAAAATGAACCAAATAGCTCCCAGGAAGGAGAGGTGAGTCACAAATGGACAAGCTTAAGAACCTTGTCCTTCCTAGCCAGAGTGTCTTTGGTTGTTTCTTACCATATAGTGTCTAGGTAGAAATCTTTCAAAACTTTTTTAAATGCAAGAATGCTATGCACCTAGAAACCAAATGAAGGTTTATCTAGATGAAATGCGCTCCTATGTATCACGGAGACTTAAAACATAAAAGTCAAGCAAGCAAAGTAAAGGAAAACAATGCAAATGGAAAATGCTATGCGGTCCTAAGTGAAAGTGCAAGTGACACTTTGAGCCCCTTGACACACTTTCACACTAAGTAGTGGAAACTAAACTATTACAGTGTTGGATGGTGCACTTGGAATTGCTTGAAAAGCATTTTTCCAAGTCACTTTAAGTTGAAAATGAACACGAAATGGAAAGAAATTACAAAGGTTCTGTGATACCAAGCCAAAATTACAAGTAAATTTTTTACAAAAGTAGCAAAGCCAAGTGTGGCTGCTGTTTCACAAAGTGCTGGTCCAAAATCATGAGCAAAAAGGTGGTATGGTTGCTGAAACTGCTGCTGAAATTGGTGCTGGAACAACAATAAAGAAGTGCACTTGGAGTCCAAGCTTGTGACTCTTTTAACACCTCATTCACTTCCTAAGATGCTACCCCCTTGGAGCAAGGAATCTGAGGTAAAACAACTGCACCAATTCGTCACAGGACCCAAAAGAAACACCAAACAGTCAACAAAAACTAGCTGGTGCACCAGAAATGAATTTTCGCAGAACAAATTTTGGGCACAAATTAGAAGCCAAAAAAGTTGAATTCAAGTGAATGTAAGCTTGGAACACAAAAGGGACACAAAAGGAACTTAGGAGAGGCACTAGAACAGATTAAACAAGCAAGAAAAGACTCAAAACAGTGATGAAATTGTGTGCTTCGAAACTGTTTGATAAAATTCAAAACTGTTTGACAAAATGCCACAAAGAACAGCAGATTTTGTGTTTCTGGTTTTTGACCTTTCAAATCTGGATTGCAGGGTTTAAATTGCTTTTTATTATTGCTATACACTTGGGTAAGCATATAAATGCAATTGGAAACTTAAACCCAGCTTTTGCCAATCCAAAAATGAAAATTACAATATAGCTAATGCCAAACAACACAAAAAAGGCATTCTGCACTAGAAAAGTGATGTGAAAATGGTGCTTTGAGATGCAAAAATGAGTTGCAATGGTTTTATGGCAGAACTAATGGTTCAAGCAACTTTATATGCTTAAATTAAAGGTGTTCAAACTGTTAAACAACAAGGAAAAAGACCACACCCGAAACTCACTGGTCCACTTACAAAAATTAAGCAAATTCAATGGTTGGAAACTGATTTTGCAGTGCTAGTGTAAAATTGACCAAATGAACAGTAACTACAAGTTTCAAAAGGTAAAATACACCTGCACCAATGTTGAAACTGCACTGAAACAATCAGATTCATTAATTCACAGCAGTTGTGGCCTAAAATGCAGGAAACTTTGATGGTTTAAAGGTGAAGTCTGCATATAGGCTTCTCAAGGACCATTTGAACAGTGCACAACAGTTTGTAATGACCAAATACACTTGCACAATTGGTTCAAAAATAGAAAGGTACACAGCTTCTCAAAATCACTATTGTAGTTGCTATTTATGCAGCAAAAAGTGGTAAAACAACACTGTAAATGACCAAAACAGCAGAATCAAGATAGCTAGATCGAGAAACATGTAGGAAAAATCCTAAACAACTGGATCTAGCTTGAACATGTGAGCTAGGAGAATTAAAGTGGCCTAAAACATGGCTAGGATTATAACACGGTGCAAAGTTGGAACAAATACTGTGACAATACTGTTTTTGTCAATTTTTTAAATAACTCAAATATGATTTTCACAAATCAGTGGTTAATCATAGTTGAAACAATTTGAACCATGTTTAGAAACTTCATACAAACTTGCAGCAAGGTTCAAAAACACAAAGCTGACCAAAAACAGTGTGGACAACATCAAACCAGAAATGATTTTTGATGTAGAATTTGAAATCAAATTTTATGGAAATTGATTCCTCATTTTGCATTTATGTGCTACACTTGAATTGCTATCACTTTAGACACATTCATAATCATTAAATAGATTTGCACAAAGATAAAAACAACATAAATATCGATGAAATCAGATTACAGTATAGTAAAACCAGAAAATGATTTTTCTGCAGAATTTGGAATGGAAAAGCAGTGTACATTGCTTGTGAGCTCAAATGATCAAAGCTGACTGACTGTCATTGCTTTATAGATCAACATATAGCTAGAAAGTGCACTGGATTCAATGACAAACGAAAGAAATCAAAGCTGAACGAAATTAAACATTATGACAGAGGTAAAACTGCAAAAACATTTGCACAAGACTTGACAGAAACTGGAATTGATAATAAAGCTTGATTTGAACTCAAACAAACAAAGTGCACTGATTAAAATGAAGAACAAACACTAAGGAACAATGAATGAACACAAACATCCACAACAAACACGAAATGAAACCACAGAAGTGAGGAAAAAAAATCAAACAGTGGCAAAACTGGAACAGCACATGACGGAAGTGAAAAATGAATTAAAACGTGACTTATCTCTTGGAGACTTGCATGAACGAGCTGGCTCTTGATGCCAAATGATGGAAGCAGCTTCACTCTTCAAGAATGAGCAGCTTCTCGGACCAGAGGTGGCAGAGGAATTGGAAAACGCAGATGCAGTTGGAGGCGCACAGAAGGTGTTTGATGAATTGTCTGGTGCGGTTTTGGAGTGTGTAGGCAGAGGTTCTAGCTCAGTCGACCTTCCAAGGGGGAAGGAAGCTAGAGGATAAGTGTGCTAAGAAGGTACAAGTCAGTGAACTTGAAAGTGAGAACTGGCTGGACAATTCAGCAACATTTCTTTATACAATTCAAGTTTACTTTTACAAGTGATTTGGCTTCTCTTTTATAGATGAAGAGAAACGTACCTAGCAAGCTATTGGACATATTAGGAATGTACATGAAACTCTATAAGAAGTGTGCAGGAGAAGTTATACAGCTGGCCACATGTTCCGTACGATAAACATTGAAAACATGCTTTAAAAGAAAGTGGAAACGCTGGTTTGCTTGGTTGGTCGTATGCTGTATATCAGCTTTGCTTTTCCAATCCAAAAAGCACTTCCTTTCTTCCTTTCTTCCTTTCTTTACCTCCTTTGCTTCCCTTAGCTCACCAAGCTTCTTTGGTTGATTGGCTATGGTTTTCCACTCTTATTAGTGACCTACAAAACAAGATAAATATATTTAGTTAAAAAGAACATTCTAAGACTTAGAAAGAAAAGATTAAGTCCTTTATTCAACTTCCCTTTCTTGGTCTTAGAGTAAAGTTGATACTTCTTTGGATGGGAAGTCCCTAAAGGGGTTGCCATCACTTTACATTTAACTTGGTGGAGTTAAATGACAACTAGACGAGGTTGTTTAGTGGAAACCAGGAGTGAGTTAAACTCAACTAGGCAATATATCGGGAAGATATCTGGATTCTCTAGGGATACTAGGAGTGAGTGAAACTCAATACTAGTAAGAGTAACAGTGGTTACTTAGAGTGACTAGGGATACCAGGAGGGGTGAGAATACTCAGTTGTAATCTTGTTAAAGATTATAGTGGATCCCTCTAAGGTGTTAGAAGAGATTGGACATAGCTCGATGGATTAAACCTGTAGAAAACCGATTATGTGTTTTTTCTCTATCATCTTTAAAAGCTTCTCTTACAAATCGTGCAGTTGCGCGTTACATTAATTGATATAAAAGCTCCTGTTATCAAAGGACTTTTAACAAAGAGCTAGTTTTATAAAACTCTATAGGAAACAATTTTAAATGATTTAAAAGCCTTTGCTAAAAAGAACTCCTTATTTAAATTGATCAATAAACTCTTCAATCATCGACAAAAATGTTATATTATCTCCTTTGCGAAAAATTTTCTTATAACACTATTCAACCCTCCCTTCTAGTGTTTTTCCAAGTTCATCAATTTTATACTGGTTCACTCAACAGAGCTACATCCAATTCTCCTCTATGACATGTCAGATGGTTCCATTATAATCTTCAACAAGATTACAACCGAGTATTCATAGCACTCCCAATATCCCTAGTCATTCCTAGTAACCCATGTTACTTTGACTAGAACCAAGTATCACCCAATCATGGTTATGTAGTATTCTTCATCACTCTTGTTATCCCTAGACAATCTCGATATCTTTCTGATATGTTGTCTAGTTGAATTTCACCCACTCCTTTTTTCTACTAGATAATCCTAATATCTTCCTAGTCTAGCTATGTGTTTAACCCAAGTGAGTTAATCACCAAGTGTTTGAATTCTCTTCAGAATGTGCAATCAATCAGATTACTTACAAGTATTTAGAAAATCAGAATACTTACAATTCAATCTAATAGACTTTGCAAGATTTTCTCTCTACTTAAATTTGCAAGCTTATAACTTTATGAAGCTTGAGAACATATTTTCTTCAACACTCTCTCTACTATAGAATGGGGGAAGGTCAATTTTAGATGTGGATTGGTAAAAGTCTTCATGGTGGTGTTCACTATGGTTAAGAGAGAGGGTCTTATTGTACCTTCTTCTATGGGATGACTCAGGTTGATGTTTTTGTCTCCTTTGTTCCATCTTAAACTCAGTAAACATACTCTCTAGCTTGCTTACCTTTTATGAAAGTTCATCCCGCCAATGTATGCTTTCTTGGCTAAGCTTAACACTACCATGAACACTTGAATAAGAATGGTCACTCATGTTGTAAAGTTTAAAATATTTTCACAAAGGTTTTCAAAACACTTTACAACTATAAATGAGAAAAGATTTCAACAAGTAAACTTTTGTTTTTGGTGGAGGATTTCAAAAGAGAAACAATAGAATAAGGATATTTAGAGTAGCTTCCAAGAAAGAGAGGTGAGTCACAATGGACAAGTTTAGAAACCAAGTCTTTCCTAGACAAAGTTTACTTGAGTTAGCCTAACCTAAGCTTTTAAGAAGAAATCTTCCAATTTTTTTTAAATATTTATGCAAAGAATGCTCCTAAAAACCAAAGAAAGGTTTACTTAAGTGTTTCCAAATATCCTAAGTACCACGAAAACTTAAAAGGAAAACAAAAAAAATGTGGAAAAGTAAAATATAAGGGAATTTAATGCTATGATGTAAACAAGTAATCCTAACGACCCTATATGAAGATGAATGACACTTAAAAGCTAGTTAACATATCTTCACTTCTAGGAGTGGAAATTAGACTATTACAAAACATTAGCAATGGAGATGGGATTATACTGATGACATTTTCCTAAGACATCAAGCATGTTGCCAATGAGAACCATTGATGGTTTGAAGAGATTTTGATGATGATGCACTTGAAGACTTGAAGGAACATTCACATACATTGTTAAAGCATCTTTTATATAAACATTTGTATTAGGCTTTATCTTTCAATTGTAAGCAGTTAGAAGTCATGTAACTTATTCTTTTGTATTAATTTCTCTTGGTAATAATCGATTATCACGTGGGATAATTGATTATCATTAGTAAAATTAAAAAAAGGCTTCGTTTCAACAATAATCGATTATCACTAAGGATAATCGATTATCTTTGCAAATTATAATTGTAAGGTTTCGAAAATAATTGATGATCACTAAGGATAATCGATTATCACGTTTTTCAAAATCCATAACGACCTAAACTAATCGATTATCACTTTTGGTAATCGATTATATATGGAAGTTGGGAGCTATCTTTTCATTTTCTGATCCCTGGCCTATAAGTAGAAGTCTCCTAAACCTTTTGAAGGTTACCTAAACTATTGAGAGTACTAAATTGGTTCTGAGGAAACTACTGTGTTTAAGTGATTGCTTGATTAAGTCTTGAAGAAGGAGAAACTTGGTTTTAGTGTGTCTAAAAGTTCAAGCGATTCTCTACCAAGTTGTTCAAGCTGGTGTTCATTCCCTCATGTGTCAAAGGAAGGTATTTTCTTTACTGATTATTTCATTGTTCATCTTGTAACTTCAAAGTCATTTTAGTGAAAAGTTAATCACTCATTTTAAAGTGCTTAACAACTAGACGTAGAATATTTTGATTTGAACCATTATAAAAATCATCTGTGATTTTCTTCATCCCTTAATATCTTTAATTCAATCTGTTCGAAGAAATTTTTAAAAAGGGAAAATGATAACTTTTAATAGAACCAATTCACCCCTCCCCTCTTGGTTTTGTGTCCGATTTCATGCTTTTAAACATTCCATTGTGCGATACTAATTACAACAATTGGTATCAGAGCTTGCTTTGATAGTTTTTCAAATTTTTTGAAAATGGTCGAACACAATCAAGTGTATGCTTAAGGTGCTTCCATTAATAAACCTTCCTCTTTTACCGGTGATGATTATGCTTTTTGGAAAGTTAAAATGAAAATTCTTATGGGGTCTGTTGATAGAGGCATCTGGGAAGTTGTTGAAAATGGTCCTATAATCCCTACTCGAACTATTGATGGTGTTGAACAAGAAAAGACATATTTATCTTGGACTGTTGAGGAAAACAGAAGAACTCAATTCGATATTAAAGCTCGTCACATTATGTCTTCTACTATTGTGCTTGATGAATTTTATAGAATTTTTGTGTGTAAGACAGCTCAAGAAATGTGGGAAGTCCTTAGAAGAACTCGCAAAGGTACAAATGATGTAAAATGTGCAAGGAAGAATACTTTGATCTAGGAGTATGAAATGTTCAGAATGCAACCTGGTGAAACCATAACAGACGTGCAAAAGCATTTTACTCACATTGTCAACCACTTTACAGGACTAGGTAAGACCTTTGATACTGATGAACTTAATGTGAAAATTTTGAAATCTTTGGACAAGACTTGGCAGCCCAAGGTGACAGCAATTTCTGAGTCACAAAATCTATCGTCAATGTCAATGGCGATATTTTTTGGAAAACTCCATGAGCATGAGGTTGAGCTCAATACACTAACTACTAAAGAAGACCAAGGAAAGAAGAAAACTTTGGCATTCAAAACTGAAGTGTCTAAAGGAAAGAGCTCAAGAGTAGATGATGACTCTAACGATGATGGGCATACGAGTCTCATGATCAAGAAGTTTGCTATGTTCATGAAGGCCAAGGGAAAGGATAAGTTTAGAAGTTAAAAGAAAGAACATTAAGTATCCTCCTTAAGTTACAAGTGCTATGATGTGGAGAAAGAGGACATGTAAAGGCGGATTGTCCTAAAAACAAAAATAGTGAGGAATAGAAGGAAAAGAAGTTTCACAAAAATAAGGCTGACATTGCTTGGGAGGAAAATGACTCAGGCTCATCTAATTCAAGCGACTTTGATGAAGGAGCAAACTTGTGCTTAATGGCAAATCTTGATGACACTACAAGCCAAGGGATTTAGGCCATACCCGAATCAAATTAATGTGCAATTAAAGTGCAGTATACTAGGAGAATTGACTCCTAGGTCGTCTCTCAAGGACCAAATGTAGTTCATGAATTATATTGAACACGTAGTGAGGGGTTATGTGGACAGTTTTGTGACCAGAATTAACAAACCAAAACACGAAATTCACACAATTCAAAGACAGTTTGGTCATTAGCTCAATTATAACACTTCTAATCCTCGATCAACAATCAATTAATCACTACTCTCACCCTATTCTAACACCAATCAATCAACTAAGCGAAGATTAATTGAGTTTTCCTAAAATCAAATTAAGCAAATAAATTGCACACATTTAATCAATCCTGCGCCGAACAGATTAATTAACTAAGCGATAATTAACCCACATTAGACCACTAAGCATGTTGTAATCTCCAATGCACAACAGATTCAATGAAATGCAAGGTAAAGTGCAGCAAATTTACATTTAATACTCATTAACGTCAAGGAAAGCGCTGTAGCGTCGCTAATGACCAAACCAAACCGATTAAACTTCCATAACTGTCAATAACAGTCATATTTTGAATGTTGTGGCTTGTATGTTTTATATAATCGATTGCATGCATATTTTAATTTGTTAAATCTATGTAGATGTAAAATGATAACGGTAATTCTTACCATTATCTGATGTTCATTTTAGAGACAAAATCAGCTTCCCTTTAGCTTATTACTTGCTTAAATCCTCTCTTTTATCTTGTTTTAATGTTATTTATAGTTTGGGCTACATTGATATAAATTCATCACTAATCCCCTTATTTTGTAGCTAAAATTGTGCTTGGAAGAATCTCCAACAATGTAGAGGACTGAACCAGCCACAAAATCAAGCAAATGTGAAAAAAAAAGAGAGAAAAAAATGTAGTGCAGTAGAGTCAAGCTGAGCACCCTGGTTCAAGGGCGCTGAGCGCCACCTACACAAAAAGCTGATTTCTGGTGTGCTCACGCCTAGGCGCCCCGCCAGGGGGTGCTGAGCGCCATTTGCTGCACAAATTCTCCTAGGCGCCCCATCTAGGGCGCTGAGCGCCATCTAGTTTCACTGATGTGGCAATTTAAGCTTATTTAAACCTAAAACGCGAAGGGGTCTAGGTCTTTGGTGGTTTGGAGGCACGATTTCACTTAAAGGAGAGCTTGAAGGACTGTTAGGGTTCGTGGGAACACTCCATTCTTCCTCTTTGGGTTCTTCTTCTTCTTCCATGGCCATTTTGTAAGCTCTAAAGCTCTCCATGGAAATGGAGTGCCAAACCTATCTTGTTGGGGATAGATGTAACCTTTGAACTCTTGTGTATTTGATGAATGATTTGAATATATTTATGCCTTTTCTATCAATTGCTAGTATTCTTGTTTCCATTCTTAAAGATTGCATGTAATAGAGATGTTCATAGCTTGATCTTTGATTCATGGGTATGGGAATGTATCTTGTGTAATCTAGAACTGAAACAAGAGTCCTAGTGGTTCATTGATTCTAGGAATGGAAGATAATTCACTTGTTGTCTTGGATCCTAGTTCTTAATGCGAGTTTTGCTTGTTAGATTTTCCAAGATATTAGAGTTTAATAGGAAAAAGCTAAGCTCTTTCACCTAAGGAATTAGGGCTACAATAATTTTGTGGATTGACTTTAGTAATTTGATGGAGAGGAGATGAAATTGTGTGTGCACAAGAGTGAATCGGTGAAAACTAACCTTAACAATGTCATTTCATACCATTTCTAATCTATTCCATGTCTAAGTGTCTTCAAACACCAAAGTCTAAATTTGTATAGTTGAAATTTTATATTCTTTGCACTTGTTTTTCAATTGATATGTTGTTCTTGAGTCTATACGAGTTGTTAATAGTGTAATTAACTAGTATTACGCGAGTATCTTAGGAATCAATACTTGGTCTTACCATTTTATATTATTTTGAACGATTTGGTACACTTGCCGAGGAGTTAACATAAAACTGTTAAAGCAGAAAGAAAAACTTAACAGATAACGTTAAATGCCTAATTGATTAAATTGCGTCAGAGTTGAAGAATTAATAAATAAACGCATTGCTCTCTATTCTCAATGATTTTGATGATCTTAAACTTATATAACTAACTAGGTTGTTAAAGATTACTTAATTGGAAGGAGCGTCCTGATATTCTTGGAGAATCAAGATTACTTAATTAGAAGGAAATTCATAAAGATTCTTGCAAGATTGAAATGCTTTCATATTGTTGATCATTCTGCACGTTGTGGTGTACTCTATCATATTAATGTTCATCTATAATCTGGTTGATTGTGTTTCCCTTTTGCTGTGAGCCAGAAAGAGGACTTTTTGAGTTCTAGTTTCTTAGAGTTGGGATTGCTCTAAGGTGACAGAAAGTGGGGATAGCTTTCTGGGTTATGATATAGGTGATATTGAGTTGAGAAAGGAGAGTACATTTGAGAGGGTTGATCTCTGTATTTCTTGCTTGTAAGACTCTATCAATATAGTGGTTCTCATCAACTCAGGTTGTTGAACGAAGACTGAATGTAAGCTTGGCCGAACTAGTATAAATTTATGTGTTGATTTTTTTATCCCTTCTCTTTTACATTGTTCATATTCTTATTTGATTGCATTCCAAGAAAACTTCAAAGATTTTGAAAAGCTTTTTAAAAAAACAATGTTTTAAAGGGGAAAGTCAATTCACTCCCTTTCATGGTTGGTACAATTGACCTAACTTTTTCTACACCTGTCAAACTCCCCAAATGTACAATTTCTTCAAGCTTTTTCTTAATGTCTTTAAAAGTAATAGTTTTCTTAATCTAAAAGGTTACAAGCTTCACACTTATACAAGTTCCGAATAAGATAGGTGAGTTAAAGAAATCGTACATAATCTTGTCTTGCGAGAAATATCTTAAACTAGTAAATAATTACTCCTAAAACTAAAATTACCTTTAAAAAGTACAGGACTCAGATATTTACAAAACAAACAAGTGAAGTACAGGACTCAGATATTTACAAAACAAACAAGTGAAATAAAAGATTCCTAACACCAAAAGAAGGTTAATATATATATATATATATATATATATATTATATATATATATAATATATATATATATCACGTTTTAAATTCAACTGTTGGTAAATACAGCTTTCATTCATTTCTATTGAAATGTCCACGTCAATCAAGATTGAGATGGTTATTGGCTTGATATAATATTTTTTGGTTTGACTGATTAGTAAATTTTCTTGTAGGATTGAGAATATTGTGTCTATTTTTATTTGTTTTTTCTTTAATTTAGCAAATCTTATTTTTTAGTTAATATTTTACATTTTTTGGCAATTTTATATTGTTTTAATTAGTAATATCAAATACGATTTTTTTACCACGTCGAGTTGATATATAATAGGGTTGTTTTTCAATTAATTATCATTAATTAAAATACAAGCACTAGTGCAGAAAGGGCTTTAGACGTCTCTTCTTTTGACTTTTTGACATCCGACCCACTCTCGACGTCTTTGTGTGTGACGTTATTCAGACGTCGGGGGGTCCACATCGGACGTCTATGTGGACGCCCGATGTGTCAGCCCCGACGTCTACATAGACGTCCGATGTGTACTCTCGGACGTCCACATAGACGTCCAATATGCACCCCTCGGACGTCCACATAGACGTCCGATGTCTCCTCCCCCGACGTCTACACAGACGTCCGAGGTGTATCCCCCCGACGTGCCATATGTCTGAATGGTTTTGTGCTCGGGTAGGGGTTGGACGTCGGTTTGTGCACTGCAAGACGTCTATAGACGTCCGACAGTGCACTAACAAACGTCTACTGGACGTTTTTTTTTTAAATTAATTTATTTTTGCAATGAAACCACACCTTAAAAGCATAAAATTGTCCCAGAACAATATAGTATAATATATATATATATATATATATATATATATATATATATATATGTGCGTTTCATTCTACTTAATGTAAAAAATAATCCACTACCAAAACTATCAACATTAAACTTAAACTAAAACTAAGCAATGTTCAACAACAAATAAAACTATTCCTAACTCCATCTTTGCAGAAGATAAGCGGTCCACTCCTGTCTTATCTGCCTAATTGTGTCCTCTAGTATAGGAGATATACTCTTGAAGCATTGCAAAATTCAAGAAACATTTATTATGGTTTCATTATTTGTTAACTAATATTAATAAGAGTTCTCCCAATCCCATTGAGAGTTTGACCAATTCTAGTGAGTTTTATAAGAATTTTTTTTATTATCGTCATAAGAGTTATCTAGTTATAATCTTTAAATTTTATACTTTTTTTTTTATTTTAGTGTCAATTTAAATAATTTAATAATAAAAAAAATTTAAAAAAATTGAATTGCCCTATTTAAATAAAATATTTTAAAAATTAAATAATTTTAAATAAAAACAATTTGAATTTAAAATATTTAAATTTTAAAACTTATAAAATTCTTTATTCAAACACAAGTTTAATTAATTTGGCATGTAATTAATGGCATTCAACCGATGTTTATGGAAGACATTTTTTTCAATCCTCACATTTGAAGTTTAACCATATATGAACTAAAAGTTGAATGTCAATTTAGCTCTACGTCTAAAAAGAAAACGAAAAAATAAGGTCCTTTTTTTCCATTTATCAATATAAAAATGTTAAGGAATTCGAAATATTCAACAAGAGAAAAATGAAAAAATAAAATATATATTTTTATTTAGTAAATAAAAATAAAAGAATTAAATTTGATTTGTGTGCAAAAGTGATAATTGTTTAGCCAATTATAACATATTAAATTGCCTCTCTCTATTATGGGTGGAAAGGACATGCTATGAATTTTCAACTTCATTACAATTGCTTGAAACTAAAGAAAAAGGAAGATTCTTAGTATGCTGCTGATCAACTAATTGACGGTAAGATCAAATATAAATAAGTTTGATGATGTCTGCATTCATTTCCTCCTTTACAATAAAATAAATCTATTTTAATTTTCAACGTTCGTTAATGATAAACAGTTGAATTTGAAGCAATATATATGAATGCTTTATTTTCGTAATAAATTATGGTACTTCAAGCCAATGCCCAAGCTACTCAATAAAATTCTAGGGGTAAGTTAATTAATTACCTGATGTGGTCAACTAACACGATTTAAATTATAAAAGTATAAAATCATAAAAGTAAAAAGTTATAAAATTATGATATTATAAAATCACAAAATTATGAAATCATAAAATTATAAAATCATAAAATTATAAAATCATAATTATATAATTATAAAATTATAAAATTATAAAATTATAAAATTATAAAAATATAAAATTATAAAATCATGTATAAAATCATAAAACTATAAAACTATAAAACTATAACATTATAACACTATAAAACTATGATATTACGACACTATCACACTATAAAACTATAAATCTATAAATCTATAAATCTATAAATCTATAAATCTATGGCACTATCACTAGTGCAGAATTGGCCTTTAACGTCACCCCGTAGACGTCAGATTACAAAATAACCAACGTAAATTATTGACCGGTAGCATTTTTGTAAATAAGTTGGGCATATAGACGTCTGTTAGGGGGTCCCTGACATCTATGATATTATAGACGTTGGTGCCCCTCCTAATAGACGTTTATATGTCTGACAAGTAGATGATTGTATTCGTTTTCATTGCCGGTTGGAATGGAACTAGGTAAGGACCCAAATTCGGTTTTCGGTTGAAATGTCATAAGAGATCCAAAAGACGCAAGTTTTTCTTATGACAAAACTAGCAAAGGAAGAAGGTGCTACTATGCTACTCAAAGACATGAGCTGCAGTAGACGTCAGTTAATGCCATGTCTGACGTCTATAGAGCCCTTAGACGTCAATTTTGGTGTAATCGGACGTCTATAAAGACGTCAGACCTGTAGAGTCTGACGTCCCATTAACGTCACCCATAAAGACGTCGGATCGGGATCTGACGTTAACAGCTCAAAGTAACAGATGTCTAAAGCCCTTTATGCACTAGTGTATAAATCTATAAATCTATTAAACTATAAATCTATGAATCTATGAAACTATGAAACTACAAAAATATAAATTATAAAAATATAAAAATATAAAACTATAAAAATAGGCGATTTGAGTCGTCCTCCATACTTAGCATGAGTTGAAGCCATTGGGCAAGACATTCACCCCTTTCTATCCCCTCACAAGAGGAAGTGGGACACTTGATACTTGAATCTCTGTCTCTACTCAAGAGACAACATCTCCTCCTATCACAATAGGAAGAGCTCTAACCACCAACAAAAGTAACAAGGAAATAACAATGCTTATGCTCATACAACCACACAACAAAGTCATGCATGTCACACAACAATAGACAATAATAACCAACCACAAACATATGTCAAATAACAATCATCATAGATCCATGCAAACATTTAACATAACCCACTCACAAGAAGACAAACATGGTTACTCCCCCTTACAAACATATACTTGTTCCCATCATTCACAAAATAACAAGCAACCAAAACAAGAAATGTCAACTCCCTTTACCTCTAATCCAACAAAGAGTTTAGATCTTCTAAGCCTCTATAATCCAACAAGAGTTCTAGATCTTCTAAACCCTTTCCTAGGCTTTTTCCTTAACAGAAAATAATTTCACTCAAACCTCTCTCATCAATCATAGTATTTTTTTNTCATCATCGGTTATTCACGGATAATTGTTCAATTGATTATTGTTTAAGTTTCAAATTAATTAAAGTACATTCTTAATTAATTTGAGGTCATGCATTTAACCAAAGTAAATTCTCAATCAAATGCAAAACCTTTCTAGATTATTCACAATAAATTCAACCAAAGTACATTCTCAATCAAATTTTTGTGTTTAATCATGTCTATTCTTAAATCTCCTAACCAAATTAAAAGTAATCAATCAAAGTAAATTCTCAATTGATTATAGTTGAAATTATTACTAATCAACAAAGTACATTCTCAATTGATAGTAAAAACCATTTAATCATATGAAAGTTCTAAATTAAATCAAAGTAATTCTCAATTAAACCTAGAAACCCTAAACTCATATAATCAATATGCATGTAGATTCAAACACATTATGATGCAAAAATCTTTACTTTTAACAAGATAGAGAGATGAAAGACATAGAGAGAACAACTTAAATCAATAATCAAAGTAAACAATTGCATTAACTGAACGTAACCTCAGAATCCATCATGGAATTACAGCAGAATAGCCCTAGATGCTTAGCTCTCCATGAATGGAGTTGAATACAAGATGAAAGAAAAGTGAGAGGAGTATGAGAGAATGAATGAATTAAGTGAAGTCCCCTTTCTGCCTCCTTGGGTCTCTTTATATAGGCTTGATTGGGCTTGGACTCTGAATAGTTTGTTGATAAGATATTTTCTGTTGATATATTATATCTTTCAAATATTCATTAGATTAAATCAGTTTTAAAGAATATTTGATAGATATTAACTCAATTATCTTATATCCTATATCTTCCAAATAACTAAAAGATTTAGATAATGATAAAATTATTTGGAAGATATTTTCTGTTGATATTCCCAAATTAAATTCAACAACTGAATTTTATCTTTTAGATTTTCTGACTTTCCAAAATTGCACAAATGCCCTGAAATTTCTTCTATCTGCACTTTAGCCCGTTCTGAATTTTCCAAATAAAATCTGATTTTGGGCCTTGAATTGCCATTTGGACCAATAAAACTTATATTCTCAGCTGCACAAATAAACATTAGAACATCCAAGAATAATTTATGCGCTAAAACTCACTTTTTACGTCTCTTATTTCCCAAACCCAACAATTCCAATCATCACAAATTCACTTAAAATCAACCATTTAAGCACAATTATCCCATCAAAAATTTGAATTTTAAAGCATAAATGTGGGCATAAATATGCACTCATCACACCCCCACACTTATCCTTTTGCACTCCTGGGCAAAATTGATTAATTCCAAGACTTTGTTCTAAGTCATTTTATTCCATATTTGCATTTGATCAAAAGAATGAGTAGCACTAGACATAGATCAATCATCTAGACATTACTTTGTCATGGACATGCAAATGAAATCACTCTATTCTTCACACATAAGTGGACCTTTTTGAATTCCCAAGAAAATAAAATATGAAAGATAACACTCAAGTCAATATGTATCTATTCCTCTCCAACTCTCTCAAGTGTTTTTGGCTTGTGTTTACACTCAAAATACCCATGTAAGTAGACACCCTTGATATTAACAAGACACTATCATTCACATACTTCAGAAAACATGCAATTATTGATCATGAGGCTTTTTAAAGGTTGTATTGAGGCCAAGGCAAAGGTAGGAAATTTTCTTGGAATTTCTGAGCTTTTGAAATTTATATAGAAAGAGTAATGACACTTGATTTCAAAAACAACTCTATTCTTGCTCTTTTAAGGAAGATTTTTTTTCTTTTTTTTTTTCTCTTTTGTTTTAAAACTTCAACTTTTCATCTTCCTTTTTACCCTTTTTATTGTTTTGTGGGTGAGGTACTCACCCACACACTTATTCATCACTTTACTTCTAACAGAATCCATTACTCCTTCTTCTTTCCTAAGGTAAGGAACATATGATTCTTCTTTTCTCATTTGACAATGACTGGAAACAAGAAAAATAGGCTTAAGGCTCAAAGGGGGTTCCAATGGATTAATGTTAGGACAAGTTTATTTGGCCAAGTAGCTAAAAAGAAATGCCTCAATCATATCAAATCATGCATATTCTCCTTAGTTGCACAACACAGAATCAAGCTAACTATTAGAGTATCAACAAAACATGGGCAAATCACACAAAAAAAATAGGTATGGCACATGGTGGTCCATCCTTAACATTAAGCCCAAAACTCACATGGTTTCAAATTTCTTTCACAAAAGATTTAATCAGGAAATTCTCAAGTCAACTCAATCAGCAAATCATAAAAGCAATCCACTCATATCAACATGACTCATTTTTTTCTTCTTCTTGAATTCATGATCATTCAGTTTCAAACTCTCAAATCCAATGCAAATATTTATTAAAAACAAACAAATAGACAAACAAAATAGGGAACAAAATTAATTGTTTCCCCACACCCCCACACTTAAACTATGCATTGTCCTCAATGTATGCCTTATATATAAAATGCAAAGAAAAAGTATGAGGGAACTTACCTCCTTCATGGTGGAAGGAATGCTAGTAGGACTTCATTGGAAAGTCATCCTGGATAGGAATGTTATCTTTTCCCTTTTCAATCCTACTAAGATGGTCAACTACTACATTATGTGACCTACTTCTGTCTTGAATAGGAGTCAACTTGTCCTTCTCGTTCTTGACCATTGCGATTCCATATTTCTCGGGAACCACATGTATAGGGCCTACCCAAGTGCTGTCAGAATTTGAATATATAAGACCTGTTTGTAGCAACTTGGTGTCCTTTTTCTTTACAACCCCCATCAGTTGAGGATTCAGTCTTCCTTGAGGTTGTCTCACTGGTTTAGCATCCTCCAAAAGTATTCTATGCATGCAAAAAGAAGGGCTAATACCAGGAATATCTGCTAAAGTCCACCCTATTGCTCTCTTGTGGTCTCTGATAACCTGTAATAGTTGTTTTTCCTGCTCATCAGTAAGCAATGCAGATATAATAACAGGGAGTTTCCCATCCCTCTCAAGATAAGCATATTTCAAATGGGACGGTAAAGGTTTCAACTCCAAAATGGGTGGCTGCACCACAGATGGCAAACTTTTACTGCCTAAGGTAATCTTAGCCACCTCAACATCACACTCAGACGCCACAGAGGTATCATCTATTAATACCGCGTCCTCAATATTACCTGCTTTACAGTTTCCTTTTTCGTCCAAAATTAGGCACGATATATTTGAAAAAGAAAAATTGTTTACAACATCACTTGATAAATCAATACAAAACAAATAATGATCTTTAATCTGGTGCTTCCTAGCTTCCAACACGTTGAACCGCACCTTCTCGTCTCCTATCTCCATTGTCAATGATCCTGCATGCACATCTATCTTGGTTCGTGCTGTCATCATGAAAGGTCTTCCCAAGATAATAGTTGTTGGACTGATTCCTTCATCATCCTTCATGTCCAAGATATAGAAATCTGCAGGAAAAATTAACTTGTCTACTCGGACAAGGACGTCCTCAAGCACACCTGCAGGGTTAATTGTGCTACAGTTGGCCAGTTGAATGACCACACCAGTAGTCTTAAGAGGTCCCAAAGATAGAGAAGTAAACACTGATAAAGGCATTATATTTATGGAAGCCCCTAAATCTAGCATGGCATTGTCAAACTTTGAATTTCCAATAACACAAGAAACAGAAAACATACCTGGATCCTTGCATTTTTGCGGTATTTCAATATGTTTCTGAATCAAGCTTGACACATTTCTTCCCAAATTCACAACCTCATTATCCCTAAAACGCCTTCTATTTGTGCAAATTTCTTTCAAAAACTTGGCGTATTTAGGAATTTGCTTAACAGCATCTAACAAAGGAATATTAATCTCCACCTTCTTGAAAATATTTAAAATCTCTTGGTCTAATTCCTCCATTTTTTTGTTTCTCGGCTTCAACCGATTTGGATATGGAGGAGGTGGAGAATAAGAAGAAGAAGAAGTTTTAGAAGAAGAGTTAGAGGATACTAACCTGGATTTATCAGTGGTAGTCTTAGGTGATGGTTCACTTGATCCTCCATTGTCATCAATTTACGCTCCTTCTTTCTCCTTATCTTCATCCTCTTGGGCTCCTTCAGGGCCTTCTACTTTCTTATCCGTTCTCAAAGTAATAGCACTTACATTTTGCGGGTTGATCACTGTTTGTGCAGGTAGTTTATTTGACTCCTTAGCCTCTAATTTTTCCACCCTCTGAGTCAACTCTGCAATTGATTTCTTGATTTCTGAATTTCGCTCAAGTATTGTTTTCATGAAATCTTGCATTGACATTTCAGGCTGAGATTGTTGCCTTTATTGAGGTGGAACATGAGGTTGCCTGTTTTGCTGATATCTATTGGAGGACGAATCATGATAATTCTGGTATGGTCTATTTCCTCCAATCATGTTTGCAACAAAAGCTTGAGATGGGTTTTCGACAATGGTTTCCACCAAGCTAGGACATTCATCAGTATAATGGTTAGTTGAAATACAAATTTCACACTTCTTAGCAATTTGTGGAGTTGAGGTTTTAAACAAACTTACAATCTCGTCGAGTTTGCTTTCTAGCTTATTCAATCTTTCATCTATCATCTTTCCATCAACTGCACCATTTTCAATTTCATGCACTCCCTTCAACAAAGTCACTGAATTTTCTCTTGTGTCATACTATTGATTGTCTACTGCCTTCCTTTCTATTAGATCTATACCATCTTTTGGTGACCTGTCTAAGAAAGATCCTCCGCTTGCAGCATCTGCCCATGACCTATCAGTAGGACTTAAGCCTTCATAAAAGCTTAGAATAAAATCTTCCATTTGGAGTTGAGGGCATGAAGAACATAGTTTCTTGAATCTTTCCCAATATTCACTAAGATTCTCTCTATCTCTCTGTCTTATATCTTGAATTTCTCTACGGATAGCTGATAATCTGGATGCAGGAAAATACTTCTCAAGAAAGAGTCTTTCAATAGTTTCCCAATTTGTAATTCGTGCAGAGAGATAATACCACCAATCTTGAGTTGCGCCTTGAAGAGTAAAAGGAAAAGCTCTCATTTTAAGGCTCTCTATTGTGATCCTGGGAGATCTAAAGTTTTCACACAACATGTGAAATTGTCTCAAGTGCTTGTGTGGATTCTCCCTTGATAACCCATTGAACTTTGGTAAGGCATTTAACAGGTCAGGTCTTAGCTCCCACTCCTCATTAGGATATTCAATGTTACTTCGGATAGTTGTATTGTGGGAGGTGGCTAATTGTCTGATGGTTCTTTGTGCCATATTGTTTGGGTTAGGATCAGGTAAAGGATTGGATGATATGTTTGTGATTGGAGATAATGAAAGTGGTATGGCTTCAGATGTAGGAAGTGTTCCCTCAGTAGAACACCCAAATTTCAATCTTCTCCGCAACTTACGCAAATTCCTTTCAACTTCCGGGTTAATTTGATAAAATTCTCTCGGGTTAGCTTTGGTCATGCACTACGCAATCTGCTTGAAGTTGTTTCTCTATTACTTCTTTTTTTTTCTTTTGTTCTTGCTTTAGATAAAGATTTCAAATAAGAGATAAGAGAGACTTGTTGGGTCCACTCCTAGGAAAGAGAGGTGCGTCACAACAGACAACTTAAGTACCAAGTCTTTCCTAGCCAGAGTGTATTCAAACTAGCCTCAAGTATTTCTCAAGAGAAATTCTTAATAAAAACAAGAAAAAAGATTTTTGCTAAAACAAGAAGGCTACAAAATAACTCAAATTAAATTAAATGTATGTGCGTTAAATAAAAAATAAAAATAAAGATAAAAATAAATAAATAAAAAAATAAAAAATAAAAAATAAAAATAAAAATCAAAATAAGAATCAAAATATTTAAAATACTAACCGTATTCCCCACCAACGGCGCCAAATTTGATACGCTGTCGTTGAAGCTATCAAATTAATACTACTTTTCAAGACAACTTCAGTATTTGCCAAGTAGTATCCAAGAAAGTAGATAGGGCTAAAGTAACCCTGAGTCGTTTCCCTACGAACACGGAATTGCTTTCGAATATCTGGCTCTTATGAATGTTATGCAATGCTTATGAATAAAAGTAATGGTTGAAGAGTGTTTAAAGAATAAATAAGAAACTTAAAAACAATTATGATTAAATAGGCTAATTCCACTACTTTTCCAAGATAGATTCATCATCGGTTATTCACGGATAATTGTTCAATTGATTATTGTTTAAGTTTCAAATTAATTAAAGTACATTCTTAATTAATTTGAGGGCGATCATGCATTTAACCAAAGTAAATTCTCAATCAAATGCAAAACCTTTCTAGATTATTCACAATAAATTCAACCAAAGTACATTCTCAATCAAATTTTATTGTGTTTAATCATGTCTATTCTTAAATCTCCTAACCAAATTAAAAGCTAATCAATCAAAGTAAATTCTCAATTGATTATAGTTGAAATTATTACTAATCAACCAAAGTACATTCTCAATTGATAGTAAAAACCATTTAATCATATGAAAGTTCCTAAATTAAATCAAAGTAAATTCTCAATTAAACCTAGAAACCCTAGAACTCATATAATCAATATGCATGTAGATTCAAACACATTATGATGCAAAAATCTTTACTTTTAACAAGATAGAGAGATGAAAGACATAGAGAGAACAACTTAAATCAATAATCAAAGTAAACAATTGCATTAACTGAACGTAACCTCAGAATCCGTCATGGAATTACAGCAGAATAGCCCTAGATGCTTAGCTCTCCATGAATGGAGTTGAATACAAGATGAAAGAAAAGTGAGAGGAGTATGAGAGAATGAATGAATTAAGTGAAGTCCCCTTTTTCTGCCTCCCTTGGGTCTCTTTATATAGGCTTGATTGGGCTTGGACTCTGAATAGTTTGTTGATAAGATATTTTCTGTTGATATATTATATCTTTCAAATATTCATTAGATTAAATCAGTTTAAAAAAATATTTGATAGATATTAACTCAATTATCTTATATCCTATATCTTCCAAATAACTAAAACATTTAGATAATGATAAAATTATTTGGAAGATATTTTCTGTTGATATTCCCAAATTAAATTCAACAACTGAATTTTATCTTTTAGATTTTCTGACTTTCCAAAATTGCACAAATGCCCTGAAATTTCTTCTATCTGCACTTTAGCCCGTTCTGAATTTTTCAAATAAAATCTGATTTTGGGCCTTGAATTGCCATTTGGACCAATAAAACTTATATTCTCAGCTGCACAAATAAACATTACAACATCCAAGAATAATTTATGCACTAAAACTCACTTTTTACGTGTCTTTATTTCCCAAACCCAACAATTCCAATCATCACAAATTCACTTAAAATCAACCATTTAAGCACAATTATCCCATAAAAAATTTGAATTTTAAAGCATAAATGTGGACATAAATATGCACTCATCAACATCTAATTAGATGCAACAAGTAGGCCTATGCAACATACTTCTATCATTGGTTTTCACAACAATCGTTATATAAATCTATCAATTAACTTAGTCTTACATGGGGACCACGACATTGCCTGAGCTCATATATAGTCCTTGCGTGGTCCATGCGCAATAGGTCTAAGAGAGTTTCCATAACAACTTCAAATTTTAGGGGTTCTTTTAGATATAATTGTCTCACTATAGGCATATATAACAACATAAACACGTCATCTAGTGTGACAATCATCTCATCAACATGAACATGGAAAGTGTTTGTTTCTTTATGCAATCTTTCAACAAATGCCAATATCAACCCTTTATCAATGTAATCATATGAAATATCGTAGAGAGACATTAAACTAGAGTTCAACACATAATTCTGTTTAGCAAAATGACATGCCTTAATTTTTTTTTTCATGGGAGACTACCAAATTTATCTTCATTTGATGCTACGCATAATAATTTCATATAAAATTTAAATAAGTATCCATCGTGAAAAAAGACCATTATTAACTCGACCTTCTCACAAAGCATATGTAACATGATCAACATAATTCGTCACCAAATAAGTGTTTTGTAGACCTTCAAGATATCCATCCACTTCATCTTCTCCATGAGCAACATCATCGTGCTGCTTAATAATTAACCTCTTCTTGCTGCTCAATAACATCCTCATGCTGCTCAATAACATCCTCTTAAACATTAGGATCAACAAATGTGCAACTTCTCTAGTGTTCACCATGAAGACCCTTTCTATGAGGAGATGTCCTAGATCTCCTTCTAGCTTCAACTTGTGCAAAACAAATTGAAGAGAATAAATAAATAAAACAACAACATATAATTCCTAAATCATAACAAGAAACTAAACCTTACATCCTAAACGATAAATTCGAACCAAGAACATACAACATCAATAAAATTAAAAAGAAATAACAAAATCATAAACCATTAAAAAATAATTATAACTAAATTTAAAAAAATTAAAATAATAATTAAAAAATGGATGTGAGTGTCTAGGTTTAGGAGGTGAGGGAGAGGAAGAGCCATTTCTTTGACACTAGGTCTAAAACCAGTGTCATTGAGAAAAAAAATGCATAGGTGAAATTAATATATGAAGAGACGATTTTTTTTTTTACCCCAATTAAAAGGTCAGTTGAAATATTTTAAAAAAATTTAAGAGTGCAGGAAGAAAACTTAGGAGTTACATAAAGAAAGCCCCTGTTTGAGAAACTAAAACTAGGTCGCAGGTCCCATTCGCAGGATCCTGTTATCTCTAGAATCTTCCGTGATAAGGGGAGTGGTAAAAAAACCCTAATGAATAATAGATACAACGACATATCAATTGCTTGTTCTAGCATTTTCCAAACCCCAATATAAAAGAAAACAAAGTCCGCAGAGTAGTTGTCTGAATTTGCTACATCAATTCCGATTCAGTGAAACAATGGCTCAAGACTTGACATTGGATTTGGAGGAGCTTCGTCACCTCCACAGCATCGCCAAAAGATCTCGAACCCTCTCTTTACTCTCCTCTGAGATTCGCAACCTCGAGAAGGTTGTCAGTTTATACACACATTGCAAATTTCCCTGATTTAGCACTTCTTGTTCGTTGTTTCGCATTCCCTGTGAAAATTTATGAGGTGATTTTGCAGATATCATCAGATGCAAATGCTGCTCGTGCTCCTCAGATTCCTACTCCTATTTCAACCGGAGCTAAGGTGTCGCCTTCACCTGCACTGAACTATTCCACGCTAGCATCGTTCAGCTGGGATCAGGATGTTGACAAAGTAAAGGTAAGGAGTCGTATAATTCTATTTGTGGAGATATTGGCTATCATGGTTTTAAAGTATGTATCTGAATGTCATTGATTGAAACGGTGTTTTCTACCCCTGTTCATCTTTTGGTTGTTTCAGTCATTCCTCTCCATCTTGTATTGTGTGTTGTGCTTAATGAGAAATTATTACATGATATTAACTACCGTGGTCTCATTTAATCTCACTGGACTCGTAGTTGAGTTGTAATAGTTCTTTCTCGTAAGGTGAAAGTCTGGAATACATGTTACATTGAGATTGGTCGAATCTCCAGTGTGTTACGTAATTGGCCGCACTAGGACCCTTGGTGGTCTGAAATTATCTAATTAGTTATGAATAGGGCGCATTTTCCTTTGGCCTGAGTTTCTTGTTAATTTACTTTAGATAGCCACACGCTAAATCACAAAGTTTGGATTTTGAGTGTGAGAAAATTTGTTTGATGGTATTGGAGATGACCTGTGTTCTTCTCCCGGGACTGTTAGGCATGTTTTTTAAAGAATTTCTTAGACCGACACACATGGTGGTGCTGTCGTTCAACGAGATGGTGGTGCAGTGGTAGAATCACGGGAACACAATGAGGTCATGAAGGTTGCCAAGGTGAAGAGACTTTACCCTTTGCGAATTTTAATGAGGTTGAGGCAAGGTTGTTGGAGTATGCATGTCGTATTTTGAAACATTGGAGAGGGTAGGGAGAAGAAAAGGAGTGATCTTGTTTGAGCAGATATAGAGGCCATCTTGTTTATCTTTGTTGGTGTCCGAGAAAGAATGAAGACAATGAAAAGATAAAAGAGAAAGTTTAAAAGGGCTATTTGTGATGTGTTTCTAGCAATCGCAGGCTGTTTATAACCTTAAAAAAATAGTTTATTCACGTTAATCAGGATAAAATAACTTCAGGCTTTTCTTATGTTTGAAGTAGCAAAGGGTACATGTGGTTTATTTTAGCATTGGTGAGGGAAGGCAGAAGATGGGCGTTTGAAAGGCCGAAAGAAATGTTTGGTTGACGAAGAGGAGGGATCGTTGAGGAGCAGCAACGGGGGTCATCTTTTCTGCGTTTATTGGTGTCAGAAAGAATGCAGAAATGAGACAGAGAAGAAGGAAAGTTGTAAAGGGTTATTGGTAATGTGTTTTTAGTGATTTCAGGTAGTATAAAACCACAGAAAAAATTGTTTATACTCGTTAAAAGATAAAATAATTACTGGCGATTTTAAACCATAAAAGTGGAACTTGCAAGTTTTGTAATGTTAATAGTAACGACGGAATAAGAAAGGATCAAATTGACCATGAAATAATAAAATGTTAAATTGAAATTTTTGAAAGATAAAATACCAAATTAAACATAAAATATAAGATGAAAGGACTAGTAGAATTTAATCTTTATTTTTTGGAAGTGAATAGGATATAAGCAAAGCTGTCATTCCGCATTGCATGTATCTCACAATGCTAGAAGGCTAAGATTCCGCCATATTGTGGCATATAACGCTGCTACCATTTAGCAGCATTGATTTGAAGTTGATTTTATTTAGTATTTCTGAAAATTAGAGGTGTCAAACAAAGTTCGATATAAATAGTTATCAAGTTCCATTTTGTTCTAAGCTTAATAGTATGTCTTAAAGCACGTTTCCTCCCCCTTGTACATGTGTAACATAGAAGCAAGAAACCACTGCTTCCGTGTCTTTCTCTAAAACTGCTGCAATTTCACACATCAATAGCCTACAGCAAAGCACAGGCCGTAAGTTAACAGTTATATTTTTTATGAAAAGTATCAAATTTCTGCTAATGGCTATACTTGTTTTATTTGTTGTTTGACAGATATATGTATCAATGGAGGGAATTGATGAGAATAAGATTGAATCTGAGTTTAAGTCAATTTCATTTGATGTTAAGTTCCATGATGTTCAAGGGAAGAATTACCGTTGTGCAATATCGAAACTGCATAAGGAGATAGTACCGGAGAAATGTAAGGTTCTGGTCAAGCCCAAAAGGGCAATCATCACATTAGTGAAGGCTTCCAAAGGAAACTGGCTAGATTTGCACTTCAAAGAGGACAAGGTAGTAAGATAAGATTAAAATGACTTTTCCCTGTTAATCAACGTGATAAAGTTGTAACTTTCGTGGTGATGTTACAGCTAAAGCCAAATTTGGATAAAGAGAAAGACCCAATGGCAGGAATCATGGACATGATGAAGGTCAGATTCTGTTTCATCTTTAGTTGGCTTTAGCTACTTTGTTTGAACTTAATGCTTATATGCATTTACCATTGGGAACATTCAATTTGACTTTTGATATACATGTAATATTGCAGAATATGTATGACGAAGGGGACGATGAGATGAAGAAAACAATTGCAAAAGCATGGACTGATGCTAGATCTGGGAAAACAGCTGACCCTTTAGGTAGCTACCGTTGAGCGTCAAACAGAGATTCAGATTCTTAGTTCCTGTTTCTTGAGAATGATCTGCTCTATTGAATTACAAGATTTTGTTATAAAAAGAATGCTAGGCCCATGGTCATGGTACTTGTAGAAGTTTAGATGTGCAGTTAAGTGTTACCGAAGTTCTACCTTTTCATATAATGATATGGTTGTGGTCTGATGTTGCTCCAATATTTGCTTTTTGTGACTCACTTCATTCAGTGAGTTTTTCTTTCAATTACTTTTTTCTTTATTTACTATTATCAAAGTCAAGGTTTTTCTTAAAATGATAGTATGTTATAAACTTGGTGATTAAAATTTATTTTGGAATTATGTAATTGATATTTTTTATTTTATTATAAAATTAGGTTAATGACACAAATTTCATAAAAAGAAAGATGATTCCAAAATTCAATATAATTGAAATATAGATTAAAATCCTTTTAATGTAAGTCAAATATGAAAACTTGAATAAAAATTATATTAAGAGGTCTTTTAATAGGACTAATAAGAACATTGTGTTGATTTAAAATAACTATATATATATATATATATATATATATATATATATATATTAAATAATATTTATGTGAAATAGATCTTTAAAATATAAGTTTAAGAAAATATTATTTATTACAATTAAAATATTAATGTAATTAAATTTGATAATTTTGAAAATAAATTAAGATGAAATTTGCACTAAAATATAAATTTTAAAAAGTGATTTTTTTTAATTTTCTAGGTTTAAAAAAAATGGAAGTTTTTATTTTTTATTTATGTAATTAATATTTATCTTTTGAAAAATCAAATTTGTTGATGTTTTTATGGAACCGAATGTATTATCAAAGTCGTTTTTTATTTTCACAAACATTCCATTATTATCGGTATTTATCCTCCAAGTTTCTAATACCAGTGTAATTTTTGTAAAAATTGTTCTGACACTAAAGTTAATATTTGACCATAGATTTTGGTTAAATTTGAATTAAATGTGAAAAAAAAGTTAAATTACGATTAAAATATTATTTATAGATGTATTTTGTTGACCATTTTAAATGAGTTATAATTTAGATATATTGGCTTAGAAGTCCAATGACCAACTTGTCTATGAGAAACTGAAATGATTTTTGGCTAAGTTACTCTGTGAGACGGTGTTTTCAGTAGGTATAAGGAGGTACGAATAAGTGATATCTTAATTTAATGAATGACGTTATTATCAAAGTAGATGTAGTCTTTGGTGTAGGAAACATAGTACTCGATACCTTTTATCTATTATTTGGTGTTCGGTTAAGCGATCCATTCATAGAGCATCCAATAGTTGTCTTATTGGCTACATTCTACTTGACACTAGATACACAGTAAATGGTATCATGTCATTGTCTTAAGTAACTAGAAGGATGCAGTTAGCAATATCAATGGGTCTACATACAGTACATCAACTCCCTAGTCTTTTCATGTCTTGAAGGCATAAAAAGAGTGTCAATGTCTAGTTTGAAGTTGAAGTAAGGTGTCGAGGTTCGATAGTCAGAACGTCTGATTTTGCAAAACAAATTTATTATCTTTAACCATAACCTTACGTGTATTGTAGGCCCCAACCTCATGGAATGTAACAGTGAAAATGTTTGAATGATGAGTTGTCAAATCTGGGGAGATGTACTTGATGGTAATAAGTGTGGCACAAAAATCAAAGTAATGACTTGGCAAGAGTTGTGAATGTTCAAGAAGTAATTGTTACCTTAGAAGGGAAAAAACATTACTGAATCCGGAGGGTTGTCTTCAACAAAATGTTTTATAGGCGTATTTGTGAAGGGTTTGGCCCATTAGGTCAGAAGGCGAACCATCACCACTGTTATAAATAAGAGTGGGGTTGGCCATTGTTCAACACTAAGTCACTTGAACTGGTTGTTGTTGGTCACGATTATATGAGAGGAGTGTTGTTGTTGAAGTGTATACTAGTTATCTTATCACATAAGGTGTGTCAAAATCTGATAGTGGTAATAATGTCGATAGTTAGGTGTTAGTGTCGTCAGATGCCACATCCTCCTAAGTTTTGGGAGAAGACATAGGGATAACAGAGAAAATAGATTTGACCCTTTAGAGGAGCGTGTCAAGATCGAGTGGAAACTTAAGGATGAGTATGACTAGGTGGACATTGTAAACATAGTTCTCAAACTATAGGTTGGTCTGGTTATTGAAGTTGTGGTTGGAAAGGATTTACATATTCCATCATGGAGTGTCATAAGATATTGTTTCTTTGAAGAGGGTAAATGCCATCGACTATGATTGTCATGGAAAAGAGAGCTATGATGACGATTTCTTCTATGTGTACATGAATCTCTTCACCCAACTTCATGTTCAATTGTTGTTTGATAAGCTCACAATGGGTGTTCTTCGTCTTTTAAACGTGACTCTAACATAATTTCACCCAATAGATGAGGGTGCATCCAAGCTTTCAAGTTACTTTGTAAATCCTTGTACTTGACTCTCCTCCCGAATGTTTTTTATATTTTTACTATTAAGATAGGATTGTCTAAGAAAATCTTCTTTTGAAGCTTAACATAACGTCTAAAATGAAATAATGCTTAATCGTCTAGGATAATATGTTAGAAGCGTTAAACACTACTATTTAATATGCCTAAATGATCTAGAGCATCGAATAGCTAAGAGCGACTAACATTTGCCTAATATGCGCTAAACGATATAGAGTTGATAATATAATGTCTAATTGCGAAAGCGTTGATAAAAGAAAGTTTGATTGTCTAGGATACAATCTCATTAAACACTATATCCTAAACGTTTTGAAAGTTACTCAAAATAGATAAGAGCTAAAAGCTAGTACTATTGCATGCTTAAACACTTAGGTCATCCAACACTTTAATGCATATATGTTCAAGTACTCTTTTTTCTATTGGGTTGTGCTTTTTTTTCCTATGTAGATTATCAATTTTATCAAAGAGCTTGCTTAGAATCATAATAACGTTATTAGATAGGAGGATTTTCAAGGAATGTTTCTTACATGCTTTATGCCTGGTCTTTTTGTACACTCAACATAATTGTTCTATCAAGACGTAATATAGCTTCTGATCCTACCTTAAAGACTACATTCGTAGAAGAAAGTCAAAAACTCTACGGATATTTTTCGAAGAAGTCTATATAAAGGAATTTGCATGAAGAGAAGAGAAGAACTTTTGCTATCAAGAGTATTCATACGCTCTTTGCTATCTTTCTAAGCTCTTAATACTTTTCTTGAAAAGATCTTTTTACAATTTTTAAGAAGTTCTTTGTAATATCTTTTATCCTCTCTATAAGAGTTATCTTTTGTCTTATAAGATTTCAGAAACACCTTTGTTGTGTTAAATTTAGAAGTGAATTTAAACACTTGTAAAGTTTAACTCAGTGGAGTTAAAGGTTCTAGACATTTGGTCTAGTGTTGATACTAGGAATGGTGAAACTCATCTAGCCAATTTGGTTAGTTTGTAAACCAGAAGAGGTAAAACTAGTTTTTAGTCGAACCTTATAAAAGGTTTTTAAGGGAGAATTGGACGTAACTCAGTTTGAATGAACTAATATAAAATCTAAGTGTGTTTCTTATAACTTTGTGTTTAAATAAGTTTTCCATTCAACATTTTCTTTAAATCTAAGTGCTTAGATATTGTTGTAGACCTTATAACCCCTGCAAATTAATATTAAACACTATTTACGAAAAAATTTAGCTACTGTTTAGCTACGTTTTCATTTACTACATACGTCCTAGGGAATCAATGTCGTGGGTTTTGCTAATAAAGAAACTGAGGGCTCCATTGTTTGTTCTATATTCGGACTCATTTAATAATTTTAAAAAGAGATTTTTCTGAGTGGTGATTAAATAGATTGGTCAGTCCCACTTTTATGACACTAATGGGAACAAAAAATTTCCTTTTTACTAGACCGATAACTGTATAGTATTAATTAAGACTGGCCTCGAGATACCTTGTCAGTAGAGGATCGAAGAATCGTAGGGCTCTTGGAGAAGCTGCCTGAGAGGATGCCGACCTAACACCTCATTAGAATTTATTAATGTCTAACTCTGAAGACCTTTTAAATTATATGAGCATTTTGCTGTGTTTATAGGTTTCATGACCCATCATGTTGACAAGGTTCGGGGAGATGAAGATCTATTGATCAAGATCAGGAATCAAATCGAAGGACAGGTGCAGAAGGTGGGAAGGAACGTCCCTAATCTGTAGGAGCCCAAGGCCGACATCCATCTACCGGGTGTCAATAAGAGACTAGTGAAGACTAAGAGTGAAGCCTTTGGTTGAGGGTCAAGAAGCCGGTGTGTGAACCTCAACCAACTGTAGAGAAATTTCCTTTGACATAGGAAAGTTGGAAGGCCCCTTAATTCGTATGTTCAAAGGTGTTTCCATTTATCTTGGCGAGCATGAGCTGAAGGTGGTTGATGAGTCCGACTCTGAAGTATTGTTTGAGGGACTTCTAGAGTTCCAAAGTCGGGTTGTCATTCTTGGTCGTCAGATAGTGAACATGGCCCGTAAGTAACTTATGAAATAACTGGAAAACACTAGAAGGAGGAGGGGGGGTTGAATAGTGTTTTGAAATTTTTTTTGCCTAGATGTCGTTTAACAACTTTGTTAAGGATTAAACGGTCTATCCAAGTTATCAGACACTTGATTTGTAAAGCACTATTTAAACCTCACTTTCAGGGATACAATACTTTTCAAGCATTTTTAGCAAAGTTGCTGCAGTGTTTTAAGAAAAATAGAACTTTAGAAAAAGAACGTTTAGTAACAAGAGCTTTTATAAAGATTACGTTAATAAGAACCTACAAAGTTTATGAGTAAAATGTTTTGCATGGATGAAGTAATAAGCACACAATTATTTTTGTTAAGACAAGATCATGTATAAGACTGAACTATCTGAATGCTCTCATGTGTTTTGAAGTTTAACAAACAATATTAAAAAAAATGAGCATATGACAATGTTATCATTAGAATAACAACACAGGTAAAATACAAGTAATATGTGAAAATACTCTAAGAAACCCAAATACCTAAGGAAAAATCCTAGTAAAACATCTAAGTATGAACATGTCCACCTCTAAACGGTTTCCCTAATTAATGCATAAATGAGAGGCTTGTTGAATGCAAATGTTATACATCGCTAAGAAATAATCAAACAAGTTCTCAATATGTCTTGATAGATAAAAGTGTTAAACAATGTTTTTGCAAAATTACGCTGAAAAGTCTCAAATGATATTCCAAAACCTTATGTTAAAAACACCTTGCTATAGACATATATTGAATAAAATAGAGAAAAACCCAAAGCTTTTACATAGAAGATTCCATGTGCCAAATGATCTACTTCATCCAACGATGATGTTTTCATTAACTGATTGATATCTTAATGAAAAGCTTAAATGATCAAATCTTACCTGAACAGTAGAAAATGTAAAAAGCACTTTGTTGTTTTGAACATACATTAAATATTATTAAATGCTCAACGTTTAAAAAAAAACAAAAGTGATAAGAGAAAAGACATATCTATCGAATTTATATCTACTCTACTTTATGCAGATTGCCTATTACTGCATCCACCTACTCCATCCTATAAAAATCAAAAGTGGACGTTAGGAACAAAGAAGACATTTATGGAATGTTCTCTTCATCAGAATTGTACTGCCTACTTTTATTGAAAAAGAAAGTCTGCTCTAACAAGTTGACTTTAACCAGTGACAGGTACGTACAACAAGACTAGGAAGACTTAAAGATCAAAGCGAAGCTTTATCTAACAAATATCTTTTTGAGAAGCTTTTAAATAGATGCTCATTAAAAAAGAGAATCAAAAGGAATAACATATAGAAAGAAAAGGCTCAAGCAAACAACGTAGAGAGAAAGCTCAAAAGCACACGAGAATACCTGAGATTGAAAAGCTCAGGAAAAGAAAAACACTCAAGCTTCATTGTCATATAAGCTTAGTTTTGTAAGAAGAGAGAAGATAGAAAAATATTCAATGAGTCTATTAGATTGAATTGTATTGAACGCAAATCCTTTTTGTGAGAGTTATCATCTAAGGACTTGTAACTAATCCTTTGATTGTAAATTTTGAAGAGAACTAAAACACTTTATGATGGAAGCAACTTCACTCTTCAAGAATGAGCAGCTTCACGGACTAGAGGTGGCAGCGGAATTGGAAAACGAAGATGCAATTGGAGGCGCACGGAAGGTGTTTGATGAATTGTCTGGTGCGGTTTTGGAGTGTGTAGGTAGAGGTTCTAGCTTAGACGGCCTTCCAAGGGGGAAGGAAGCTAGAGGATAAGTGTGCTAAGAAGGCACAAGTCAGTGAACTTGAAAGTGAGAACTGGCTGGACAATTCAGCAGCATTTCTTTATACAATTCAAGTTTACTTTTACAAGTGATTTGGCTTCTCTTTTATAGAAGTGTGCAGGAGAAGCTATACAGCTGGCCACATGTTCCATACGGTAAACATTGAAAACATGCTTTAAAAGAAAGTGGAAACGCTGGTTTGCTTGGTTGGCCGTATGTTGTATATTAGCTTTGCTTTTCCAATCCAAAAAGCACTTCCTTTCTTCCTTTCTTCCTTTCTTTACCTCCTTTGCTTCCCTTAGCTCACCAAGCTTCTTTGGTTGATTGGCTATGGTTTTCCACTCTTATTAGTGACCTACAAAACAAGGTAAATGTATGTAGTTAAAGATAACATTCTAAGACTTAAAAAGAAAAGATTAAGTCCTTTATTCAACTTCCCTTTCTTGGTCTTAGAGTAAAGTTGATACTTCTTTGGATGGGAAGTCCCTAAAGGGGTTGCCATCATTCCCTCCCTCTTTAAAAACGATTTGTCCTCAAATCGGGAAGAAAGAAAGAAGCACAACTTTGGTTTTTATGTTCCTCCAGGATCAAAAATATATCTACAAAAGATTGCAAAAATGAGTATGATGAAGAAGATGTAAACAAAGATAAGAAGACAAAAGAAAAGTCTTGTATTTTTGAAAAAGATTTTCAGAAATTTAGGCTTGGAAAAATGGAAAATTCCATGGTCCCAAGTTATTGGATTTTTATCTTGAGTTACTTGTTTTCGCAAAGGTAACATTAACTCAAGGTTTGAATTGCCATATTTTGAAAAGGATTGCACAAAATATGGGATGGCAATTGATTTAAAAGAAAAATGAATAATGGAAGAATGCACAATAAATGGAAAAGAAGTAAGGAATGAGAACCCTTCCCTTTTAGGTTCCATGGTGATGGTAAAAGTAGGAGTTGCCAGCATTAGCAAGAGCTCCTTCTCTTTACTTCCCTCTACTTTCTTCTTTTCTTCTTCTCTTTTCTTTTCCTCTTTCCTTGCCTCTCTTTCCTTACTCTCTTCTTCTTCTTTCTCTCTTTCTTGTCTCTCTTCTTCCTTTCGATGTTCTTCTTTTCTCTCGCTTTTTCGTCTCTCTTCTCTTCTCTCTCTTTCTTGTCTCTCAACATCTCTTTTTAGCTTTAATTCTATTTGCTTAGCTTTCGGCTCCTTAAGGTTAATTTTAAATTCTAGTTCTCTAATAAGGAAACCATTATCATTTAAGCTTTCAAGAAATATTTTTCCTTCTTCAATGTAATCTCTCAAGAATCGAAGGTTTCTCTTAATAGTTGAAGGTGCAAACTCTTTTCTCATGCAAGATTTTAATTCAGACCAATTATGAATGGGAGATTTTCTACCTATCCTAACATGATATTGTCTCTCATCCCACCACTCTCTTACTTGCATTTCAAATCTAGATGTGTAGAGACTAAGGACATAAGATTCACTATTGCTAGAATGAAAATACGATTCAGGTTTACTTTTTCTAGCAATAAATGGATGCATGTCATTAATGTCCTTTTCCCAAGCAAGGTATGTTAATGCACCAATATCCGCACCAAAATATGGAATATTTGCCCTAGCTTGTTTATACAATTCACCCTCAATCTGATCAAATTCATGAAAGGAAAAAGTCCTTCTTCTAGCTTCATCAAGCTTTCTTTTAATTTCTTTGAAACTAATGGATTGATCAAAACTAGAAGACCAAGAGGACTTATATGAACAAGAAGACGGATAGGAAGTATAACATGACATCAAAAACTTTTTTTGATTTTTGTGAAGGATTTCTAGAAAGATTCTAGAGGTAAAATGAACCAAATAGCTCCCAGGAAGGAGAGGTGAGTCACAAATGGACAAGCTTAAGAACCTTGTCCTTCCTAGCCAGAGTGTCTTTGGTTGTTTCTTACCATATAGTGTCTAGGTAGAAATCTTTCAAAACTTTTTTAAATGCAAGAATGCTATGCACCTAGAAACCAAATGAAGGTTTATCTAGATGAAATGCGCTCCTATGTATCACGGAGACTTAAAACATAAAAGTCAAGCAAGCAAAGTAAAGGAAAACAATGCAAATGGAAAATGCTATGCGGTCCTAAGTGAAAGTGCAAGTGACACTTTGAGCCCCTTGACACACTTTCACACTAAGTAGTGGAAACTAAACTATTACAGTGTTGGATGGTGCACTTGGAATTGCTTGAAAAGCATTTTTCCAAGTCACTTTAAGTTGAAAATGAACACGAAATGGAAAGAAATTACAAAGGTTCTGTGATACCAAGCCAAAATTACAAGTAAATTTTTTACAAAAGTAGCAAAGCCAAGTGTGGCTGCTGTTTCACAAAGTGCTGGTCCAAAATCATGAGCAAAAAGGTGGTATGGTTGCTGAAACTGCTGCTGAAATTGGTGCTGGAACAACAATAAAGAAGTGCACTTGGAGTCCAAGCTTGTGACTCTTTTAACACCTCATTCACTTCCTAAGATGCTACCCCCTTGGAGCAAGGAATCTGAGGTAAAACAACTGCACCAATTCGTCACAGGACCCAAAAGAAACACCAAACAGTCAACAAAAACTAGCTGGTGCACCAGAAATGAATTTTCGCAGAACAAATTTTGGGCACAAATTAGAAGCCAAAAAAGTTGAATTCAAGTGAATGTAAGCTTGGAACCACAAAAGGGACACAAAAGGAACTTAGGAGAGGCACTAGAACAGATTAAACAAGCAAGAAAAGACTCAAAACAGTGATGAAATTGTGTGCTTCGAAACTGTTTGATAAAATTCAAAACTGTTTGACAAAATGCCACAAAGAACAGCAGATTTTGTGTTTCTGGTTTTTGACCTTTCAAATCTGGATTGCAGGGTTTAAATTGCTTTTTATTATTGCTATACACTTGGGTAAGCATATAAATGCAATTGGAAACTTAAACCCAGCTTTTGCCAATCCAAAAATGAAAATTACAATATAGCTAATGCCAAACAACACAAAAAAGGCATTCTGCACTAGAAAAGTGATGTGAAAATGGTGCTTTGAGATGCAAAAATGAGTTGCAATGGTTTTATGGCAGAACTAATGGTTCAAGCAACTTTATATGCTTAAATTAAAGGTGTTCAAACTGTTAAACAACAAGGAAAAAGACCACACCCGAAACTCACTGGTCCACTTACAAAAATTAAGCAAATTCAATGGTTGGAAACTGATTTTGCAGTGCTAGTGTAAAATTGACCAAATGAACAGTAACTACAAGTTTCAAAAGGTAAAATACACCTGCACCAATGTTGAAACTGCACTGAAACAATCAGATTCATTAATTCACAGCAGTTGTGGCCTAAAATGCAGGAAACTTTGATGGTTTAAAGGTGAAGTCTGCATATAGGCTTCTCAAGGACCATTTGAACAGTGCACAACAGTTTGTAATGACCAAATACACTTGCACAATTGGTTCAAAAATAGAAAGGTACACAGCTTCTCAAAATCACTATTGTAGTTGCTATTTATGCAGCAAAAAGTGGTAAAACAACACTGTAAATGACCAAAACAGCAGAATCAAGATAGCTAGATCGAGAAACATGTAGGAAAAATCCTAAACAACTGGATCTAGCTTGAACATGTGAGCTAGGAGAATTAAAGTGGCCTAAAACATGGCTAGGATTATAACACGGTGCAAAGTTGGAACAAATACTGTGACAATACTGTTTTTGTCAATTTTTTAAATAACTCAAATATGATTTTCACAAATCAGTGGTTAATCATAGTTGAAACAATTTGAACCATGTTTAGAAACTTCATACAAACTTGCAGCAAGGTTCAAAAACACAAAGCTGACCAAAAACAGTGTGGACAACATCAAACCAGAAATGATTTTTGATGTAGAATTTGAAATCAAATTTTATGGAAATTGATTCCTCATTTTGCATTTATGTGCTACACTTGAATTGCTATCACTTTAGACACATTCATAATCATTAAATAGATTTGCACAAAGATAAAAACAACATAAATATCGATGAAATCAGATTACAGTATAGTAAAACCAGAAAATGATTTTTCTGCAGAATTTGGAATGGAAAAGCAGTGTACATTGCTTGTGAGCTCAAATGATCAAAGCTGACTGACTGTCATTGCTTTATAGATCAACATATAGCTAGAAAGTGCACTGGATTCAATGACAAACGAAAGAAATCAAAGCTGAACGAAATTAAACATTATGACAGAGGTAAAACTGCAAAAACATTTGCACAAGACTTGACAGAAACTGGAATTGATAATAAAGCTTGATTTGAACTCAAACAAACAAAGTGCACTGATTAAAATGAAGAACAAACACTAAGGAACAATGAATGAACACAAACATCCACAACAAACACGAAATGAAACCACAGAAGTGAGGAAAAAAAATCAAACAGTGGCAAAACTGGAACAGCACATGACGGAAGTGAAAAATGAATTAAAACGTGACTTATCTCTTGGAGACTTGCATGAACGAGCTGGCTCTTGATGCCAAATGATGGAAGCAGCTTCACTCTTCAAGAATGAGCAGCTTCTCGGACCAGAGGTGGCAGAGGAATTGGAAAACGCAGATGCAGTTGGAGGCGCACAGAAGGTGTTTGATGAATTGTCTGGTGCGGTTTTGGAGTGTGTAGGCAGAGGTTCTAGCTCAGTCGACCTTCCAAGGGGGAAGGAAGCTAGAGGATAAGTGTGCTAAGAAGGTACAAGTCAGTGAACTTGAAAGTGAGAACTGGCTGGACAATTCAGCAACATTTCTTTATACAATTCAAGTTTACTTTTACAAGTGATTTGGCTTCTCTTTTATAGATGAAGAGAAACGTACCTAGCAAGCTATTGGACATATTAGGAATGTACATGAAACTCTATAAGAAGTGTGCAGGAGAAGTTATACAGCTGGCCACATGTTCCGTACGATAAACATTGAAAACATGCTTTAAAAGAAAGTGGAAACGCTGGTTTGCTTGGTTGGTCGTATGCTGTATATCAGCTTTGCTTTTCCAATCCAAAAAGCACTTCCTTTCTTCCTTTCTTCCTTTCTTTACCTCCTTTGCTTCCCTTAGCTCACCAAGCTTCTTTGGTTGATTGGCTATGGTTTTCCACTCTTATTAGTGACCTACAAAACAAGATAAATATATTTAGTTAAAAAGAACATTCTAAGACTTAGAAAGAAAAGATTAAGTCCTTTATTCAACTTCCCTTTCTTGGTCTTAGAGTAAAGTTGATACTTCTTTGGATGGGAAGTCCCTAAAGGGGTTGCCATCACTTTACATTTAACTTGGTGGAGTTAAATGACAACTAGACGAGGTTGTTTAGTGGAAACCAGGAGTGAGTTAAACTCAACTAGGCAATATATCGGGAAGATATCTGGATTCTCTAGGGATACTAGGAGTGAGTGAAACTCAATACTAGTAAGAGTAACAGTGGTTACTTAGAGTGACTAGGGATACCAGGAGGGGTGAGAATACTCAGTTGTAATCTTGTTAAAGATTATAGTGGATCCCTCTAAGGTGTTAGAAGAGATTGGACATAGCTCGATGGATTAAACCTGTAGAAAACCGATTATGTGTTTATTTCTCTATCATCTTTAAAAGCTTCTCTTACAAATCGTGCAGTTGCGCGTTACATTAATTGATATAAAAGCTCCTGTTATCAAAGGACTTTTAACAAAGAGCTAGTTTTATAAAACTCTATAGGAAACAATTTTAAATGATTTAAAAGCCTTTGCTAAAAAGAACTCCTTATTTAAATTGATCAATAAACTCTTCAATCATCGACAAAAATGTTATATTATCTCCTTTGCGAAAAATTTTCTTATAACACTATTCAACCCTCCCTTCTAGTGTTTTTCCAAGTTCATCAATTTTATACTGGTTCACTCAACAGAGCTACATCCAATTCTCCTCTATGACATGTCAGATGGTTCCATTATAATCTTCAACAAGATTACAACCGAGTATTCATAGCACTCCCAATATCCCTAGTCATTCCTAGTAACCCATGTTACTTTGACTAGAACCAAGTATCACCCAATCATGGTTATGTAGTATTCTTCATCACTCTTGTTATCCCTAGACAATCTCGATATCTTTCTGATATGTTGTCTAGTTGAATTTCACCCACTCCTTTTTTCTACTAGATAATCCTAATATCTTCCTAGTCTAGCTATGTGTTTAACCCAAGTGAGTTAATCACCAAGTGTTTGAATTCTCTTCAGAATGTGCAATCAATCAGATTACTTACAAGTATTTAGAAAATCAGAATACTTACAATTCAATCTAATAGACTTTGCAAGATTTTCTCTCTACTTAAATTTGCAAGCTTATAACTTTATGAAGCTTGAGAACATATTTTCTTCAACACTCTCTCTACTATAGAATGGGGGAAGGTCAATTTTAGATGTGGATTGGTAAAAGTCTTCATGGTGGTGTTCACTATGGTTAAGAGAGAGGGTCTTATTGTACCTTCTTCTATGGGATGACTCAGGTTGATGTTTTTGTCTCCTTTGTTCCATCTTAAACTCAGTAAACATACTCTCTAGCTTGCTTACCTTTTATGAAAGTTCATCCCGCCAATGTATGCTTTCTTGGCTAAGCTTAACACTACCATGAACACTTGAATAAGAATGGTCACTCATGTTGTAAAGTTTAAAATATTTTCACAAAGGTTTTCAAAACACTTTACAACTATAAATGAGAAAAGATTTCAACAAGTAAACTTTTGTTTTTGGTGGAGGATTTCAAAAGAGAAACAATAGAATAAGGATATTTAGAGTAGCTTCCAAGAAAGAGAGGTGAGTCACAATGGACAAGTTTAGAAACCAAGTCTTTCCTAGACAAAGTTTACTTGAGTTAGCCTAACCTAAGCTTTTAAGAAGAAATCTTCCAATTTTTTTTAAATATTTATGCAAAGAATGCTCCTAAAAACCAAAGAAAGGTTTACTTAAGTGTTTCCAAATATCCTAAGTACCACGAAAACTTAAAAGGAAAACAAAAAAAATGTGGAAAAGTAAAATATAAGGGAATTTAATGCTATGATGTAAACAAGTAATCCTAACGACCCTATATGAAGATGAATGACACTTAAAAGCTAGTTAACATATCTTCACTTCTAGGAGTGGAAATTAGACTATTACAAAACATTAGCAATGGAGATGGGATTATACTGATGACATTTTCCTAAGACATCAAGCATGTTGCCAATGAGAACCATTGATGGTTTGAAGAGATTTTGATGATGATGCACTTGAAGACTTGAAGGAACATTCACATACATTGTTAAAGCATCTTTTATATAAACATTTGTATTAGGCTTTATCTTTCAATTGTAAGCAGTTAGAAGTCATGTAACTTATTCTTTTGTATTAATTTCTCTTGGTAATAATCGATTATCACGTGGGATAATTGATTATCATTAGTAAAATTAAAAAAAGGCTTCGTTTCAACAATAATCGATTATCACTAAGGATAATCGATTATCTTTGCAAATTATAATTGTAAGGTTTCGAAAATAATTGATGATCACTAAGGATAATCGATTATCACGTTTTTCAAAATCCATAACGACCTAAACTAATCGATTATCACTTTTGGTAATCGATTATATATGGAAGTTGGGAGCTATCTTTTCATTTTCTGATCCCTGGCCTATAAGTAGAAGTCTCCTAAACCTTTTGAAGGTTACCTAAACTATTGAGAGTACTAAATTGGTTCTGAGGAAACTACTGTGTTTAAGTGATTGCTTGATTAAGTCTTGAAGAAGGAGAAACTTGGTTTTAGTGTGTCTAAAAGTTCAAGCGATTCTCTACCAAGTTGTTCAAGCTGGTGTTCATTCCCTCATGTGTCAAAGGAAGGTATTTTCTTTACTGATTATTTCATTGTTCATCTTGTAACTTCAAAGTCATTTTAGTGAAAAGTTAATCACTCATTTTAAAGTGCTTAACAACTAGACGTAGAATATTTTGATTTGAACCATTATAAAAATCATCTGTGATTTTCTTCATCCCTTAATATCTTTAATTCAATCTGTTCGAAGAAATTTTTAAAAAGGGAAAATGATAACTTTTAATAGAACCAATTCACCCCTCCCCTCTTGGTTTTGTGTCCGATTTCATGCTTTTAAACATTCCATTGTGCGATACTAATTACAACAATTGGTATCAGAGCTTGCTTTGATAGTTTTTCAAATTTTTTGAAAATGGTCGAACACAATCAAGTGTATGCTTAAGGTGCTTCCATTAATAAACCTTCCTCTTTTACCGGTGATGATTATGCTTTTTGGAAAGTTAAAATGAAAATTCTTATGGGGTCTGTTGATAGAGGCATCTGGGAAGTTGTTGAAAATGGTCCTATAATCCCTACTCGAACTATTGATGGTGTTGAACAAGAAAAGACATATTTATCTTGGACTGTTGAGGAAAACAGAAGAACTCAATTCGATATTAAAGCTCGTCACATTATGTCTTCTACTATTGTGCTTGATGAATTTTATAGAATTTTTGTGTGTAAGACAGCTCAAGAAATGTGGGAAGTCCTTAGAAGAACTCGCAAAGGTACAAATGATGTAAAATGTGCAAGGAAGAATACTTTGATCTAGGAGTATGAAATGTTCAGAATGCAACCTGGTGAAACCATAACAGACGTGCAAAAGCATTTTACTCACATTGTCAACCACTTTACAGGACTAGGTAAGACCTTTGATACTGATGAACTTAATGTGAAAATTTTGAAATCTTTGGACAAGACTTGGCAGCCCAAGGTGACAGCAATTTCTGAGTCACAAAATCTATCGTCAATGTCAATGGCGATATTTTTTGGAAAACTCCATGAGCATGAGGTTGAGCTCAATACACTAACTACTAAAGAAGACCAAGGAAAGAAGAAAACTTTGGCATTCAAAACTGAAGTGTCTAAAGGAAAGAGCTCAAGAGTAGATGATGACTCTAACGATGATGGGCATACGAGTCTCATGATCAAGAAGTTTGCTATGTTCATGAAGGCCAAGGGAAAGGATAAGTTTAGAAGTTAAAAGAAAGAACATTAAGTATCCTCCTTAAGTTACAAGTGCTATGATGTGGAGAAAGAGGACATGTAAAGGCGGATTGTCCTAAAAACAAAAATAGTGAGGAATAGAAGGAAAAGAAGTTTCACAAAAATAAGGCTGACATTGCTTGGGAGGAAAATGACTCAGGCTCATCTAATTCAAGCGACTTTGATGAAGGAGCAAACTTGTGCTTAATGGCAAATCTTGATGACACTACAAGCCAAGGGATTTAGGCCATACCCGAATCAAATTAATGTGCAATTAAAGTGCAGTATACTAGGAGAATTGACTCCTAGGTCGTCTCTCAAGGACCAAATGTAGTTCATGAATTATATTGAACACGTAGTGAGGGGTTATGTGGACAGTTTTGTGACCAGAATTAACAAACCAAAACACGAAATTCACACAATTCAAAGACAGTTTGGTCATTAGCTCAATTATAACACTTCTAATCCTCGATCAACAATCAATTAATCACTACTCTCACCCTATTCTAACACCAATCAATCAACTAAGCGAAGATTAATTGAGTTTTCCTAAAATCAAATTAAGCAAATAAATTGCACACATTTAATCAATCCTGCGCCGAACAGATTAATTAACTAAGCGATAATTAACCCACATTAGACCACTAAGCATGTTGTAATCTCCAATGCACAACAGATTCAATGAAATGCAAGGTAAAGTGCAGCAAATTTACATTTAATACTCATTAACGTCAAGGAAAGCGCTGTAGCGTCGCTAATGACCAAACCAAACCGATTAAACTTCCATAACTGTCAATAACAGTCATATTTTGAATGTTGTGGCTTGTATGTTTTATATAATCGATTGCATGCATATTTTAATTTGTTAAATCTATGTAGATGTAAAATGATAACGGTAATTCTTACCATTATCTGATGTTCATTTTAGAGACAAAATCAGCTTCCCTTTAGCTTATTACTTGCTTAAATCCTCTCTTTTATCTTGTTTTAATGTTATTTATAGTTTGGGCTACATTGATATAAATTCATCACTAATCCCCTTATTTTGTAGCTAAAATTGTGCTTGGAAGAATCTCCAACAATGTAGAGGACTGAACCAGCCACAAAATCAAGCAAATGTGAAAAAAAAAGAGAGAAAAAAATGTAGTGCAGTAGAGTCAAGCTGAGCACCCTGGTTCAAGGGCGCTGAGCGCCACCTACACAAAAAGCTGATTTCTGGTGTGCTCACGCCTAGGCGCCCCGCCAGGGGGTGCTGAGCGCCATTTGCTGCACAAATTCTCCTAGGCGCCCCATCTAGGGCGCTGAGCGCCATCTAGTTTCACTGATGTGGCAATTTAAGCTTATTTAAACCTAAAACGCGAAGGGGTCTAGGTCTTTGGTGGTTTGGAGGCACGATTTCACTTAAAGGAGAGCTTGAAGGACTGTTAGGGTTCGTGGGAACACTCCATTCTTCCTCTTTGGGTTCTTCTTCTTCTTCCATGGCCATTTTGTAAGCTCTAAAGCTCTCCATGGAAATGGAGTGCCAAACCTATCTTGTTGGGGATAGATGTAACCTTTGAACTCTTGTGTATTTGATGAATGATTTGAATATATTTATGCCTTTTCTATCAATTGCTAGTATTCTTGTTTCCATTCTTAAAGATTGCATGTAATAGAGATGTTCATAGCTTGATCTTTGATTCATGGGTATGGGAATGTATCTTGTGTAATCTAGAACTGAAACAAGAGTCCTAGTGGTTCATTGATTCTAGGAATGGAAGATAATTCACTTGTTGTCTTGGATCCTAGTTCTTAATGCGAGTTTTGCTTGTTAGATTTTCCAAGATATTAGAGTTTAATAGGAAAAAGCTAAGCTCTTTCACCTAAGGAATTAGGGCTACAATAATTTTGTGGATTGACTTTAGTAATTTGATGGAGAGGAGATGAAATTGTGTGTGCACAAGAGTGAATCGGTGAAAACTAACCTTAACAATGTCATTTCATACCATTTCTAATCTATTCCATGTCTAAGTGTCTTCAAACACCAAAGTCTAAATTTGTATAGTTGAAATTTTATATTCTTTGCACTTGTTTTTCAATTGATATGTTGTTCTTGAGTCTATACGAGTTGTTAATAGTGTAATTAACTAGTATTACGCGAGTATCTTAGGAATCAATACTTGGTCTTACCATTTTATATTATTTTGAACGATTTGGTACACTTGCCGAGGAGTTAACATAAAACTGTTAAAGCAGAAAGAAAAACTTAACAGATAACGTTAAATGCCTAATTGATTAAATTGCGTCAGAGTTGAAGAATTAATAAATAAACGCATTGCTCTCTATTCTCAATGATTTTGATGATCTTAAACTTATATAACTAACTAGGTTGTTAAAGATTACTTAATTGGAAGGAGCGTCCTGATATTCTTGGAGAATCAAGATTACTTAATTAGAAGGAAATTCATAAAGATTCTTGCAAGATTGAAATGCTTTCATATTGTTGATCATTCTGCACGTTGTGGTGTACTCTATCATATTAATGTTCATCTATAATCTGGTTGATTGTGTTTCCCTTTTGCTGTGAGCCAGAAAGAGGACTTTTTGAGTTCTAGTTTCTTAGAGTTGGGATTGCTCTAAGGTGACAGAAAGTGGGGATAGCTTTCTGGGTTATGATATAGGTGATATTGAGTTGAGAAAGGAGAGTACATTTGAGAGGGTTGATCTCTGTATTTCTTGCTTGTAAGACTCTATCAATATAGTGGTTCTCATCAACTCAGGTTGTTGAACGAAGACTGAATGTAAGCTTGGCCGAACTAGTATAAATTTATGTGTTGATTTTTTTATCCCTTCTCTTTTACATTGTTCATATTCTTATTTGATTGCATTCCAAGAAAACTTCAAAGATTTTGAAAAGCTTTTTAAAAAAACAATGTTTTAAAGGGGAAAGTCAATTCACTCCCTTTCATGGTTGGTACAATTGACCTAACTTTTTCTACACCTGTCAAACTCCCCAAATGTACAATTTCTTCAAGCTTTTTCTTAATGTCTTTAAAAGTAATAGTTTTCTTAATCTAAAAGGTTACAAGCTTCACACTTATACAAGTTCCGAATAAGATAGGTGAGTTAAAGAAATCGTACATAATCTTGTCTTGCGAGAAATATCTTAAACTAGTAAATAATTACTCCTAAAACTAAAATTACCTTTAAAAAGTACAGGACTCAGATATTTACAAAACAAACAAGTGAAGTACAGGACTCAGATATTTACAAAACAAACAAGTGAAATAAAAGATTCCTAACACCAAAAGAAGGTTAATATATATATATATATATATATATATATATATATATATATATATATATATATATATATATATCACGTTTTAAATTCAACTGTTGGTAAATACAGCTTTCATTCATTTCTATTGAAATGTCCACGTCAATCAAGATTGAGATGGTTATTGGCTTGATATAATATTTTTTGGTTTGACTGATTAGTAAATTTTCTTGTAGGATTGAGAATATTGTGTCTATTTTTATTTGTTTTTTCTTTAATTTAGCAAATCTTATTTTTTAGTTAATATTTTACATTTTTTGGCAATTTTATATTGTTTTAATTAGTAATATCAAATACGATTTTTTTACCACGTCGAGTTGATATATAATAGGGTTGTTTTTCAATTAATTATCATTAATTAAAATACAAGCACTAGTGCAGAAAGGGCTTTAGACGTCTCTTCTTTTGACTTTTTGACATCCGACCCACTCTCGACGTCTTTGTGTGTGACGTTATTCAGACGTCGGGGGGTCCACATCGGACGTCTATGTGGACGCCCGATGTGTCAGCCCCGACGTCTACATAGACGTCCGATGTGTACTCTCGGACGTCCACATAGACGTCCAATATGCACCCCTCGGACGTCCACATAGACGTCCGATGTCTCCTCCCCCGACGTCTACACAGACGTCCGAGGTGTATCCCCCCGACGTGCCATATGTCTGAATGGTTTTGTGCTCGGGTAGGGGTTGGACGTCGGTTTGTGCACTGCAAGACGTCTATAGACGTCCGACAGTGCACTAACAAACGTCTACTGGACGTTTTTTTTTTAAATTAATTTATTTTTGCAATGAAACCACACCTTAAAAGCATAAAATTGTCCCAGAACAATATAGTATAATATATATATATATATATATATATATATATATATATATATGTGCGTTTCATTCTACTTAATGTAAAAAATAATCCACTACCAAAACTATCAACATTAAACTTAAACTAAAACTAAGCAATGTTCAACAACAAATAAAACTATTCCTAACTCCATCTTTGCAGAAGATAAGCGGTCCACTCCTGTCTTATCTGCCTAATTGTGTCCTCTAGTATAGGAGATATACTCTTGAAGCATTGCAAAATTCAAGAAACATTTATTATGGTTTCATTATTTGTTAACTAATATTAATAAGAGTTCTCCCAATCCCATTGAGAGTTTGACCAATTCTAGTGAGTTTTATAAGAATTTTTTTTATTATCGTCATAAGAGTTATCTAGTTATAATCTTTAAATTTTATACTTTTTTTTTTATTTTAGTGTCAATTTAAATAATTTAATAAAAATAAAAAAGAATTTAAAAAAATTGAATTGCCCTATTTAAATAAAATATTTTAAAAATTAAATAATTTTAAATAAAAACAATTTGAATTTAAAATATTTAAATTTTAAAACTTATAAAATTCTTTATTCAAACACAAGTTTAATTAATTTGGCATGTAATTAATGGCATTCAACCGATGTTTATGGAAGACATTTTTTTCAATCCTCACATTTGAAGTTTAACCATATATGAACTAAAAGTTGAATGTCAATTTAGCTCTACGTCTAAAAAGAAAACGAAAAAATAAGGTCCTTTTTTTCCATTTATCAATATAAAAATGTTAAGGAATTCGAAATATTCAACAAGAGAAAAATGAAAAAATAAAATATATATTTTTATTTAGTAAATAAAAATAAAAGAATTAAATTTGATTTGTGTGCAAAAGTGATAATTGTTTAGCCAATTATAACATATTAAATTGCCTCTCTCTATTATGGGTGGAAAGGACATGCTATGAATTTTCAACTTCATTACAATTGCTTGAAACTAAAGAAAAAGGAAGATTCTTAGTATGCTGCTGATCAACTAATTGACGGTAAGATCAAATATAAATAAGTTTGATGATGTCTGCATTCATTTCCTCCTTTACAATAAAATAAATCTATTTTAATTTTCAACGTTCGTTAATGATAAACAGTTGAATTTGAAGCAATATATATGAATGCTTTATTTTCGTAATAAATTATGGTACTTCAAGCCAATGCCCAAGCTACTCAATAAAATTCTAGGGGTAAGTTAATTAATTACCTGATGTGGTCAACTAACACGATTTAAATTATAAAAGTATAAAATCATAAAAGTAAAAAGTTATAAAATTATGATATTATAAAATCACAAAATTATGAAATCATAAAATTATAAAATCATAAAATTATAAAATCATAATTATATAATTATAAAATTATAAAATTATAAAATTATAAAATTATAAAAATATAAAATTATAAAATCATGTATAAAATCATAAAACTATAAAACTATAAAACTATAACATTATAACACTATAAAACTATGATATTACGACACTATCACACTATAAAACTATAAATCTATAAATCTATAAATCTATAAATCTATAAATCTATGGCACTATCACTAGTGCAGAATTGGCCTTTAACGTCACCCCGTAGACGTCAGATTACAAAATAACCAACGTAAATTATTGACCGGTAGCATTTTTGTAAATAAGTTGGGCATATAGACGTCTGTTAGGGGGTCCCTGACATCTATGATATTATAGACGTTGGTGCCCCTCCTAATAGACGTTTATATGTCTGACAAGTAGATGATTGTATTCGTTTTCATTGCCGGTTGGAATGGAACTAGGTAAGGACCCAAATTCGGTTTTCGGTTGAAATGTCATAAGAGATCCAAAAGACGCAAGTTTTTCTTATGACAAAACTAGCAAAGGAAGAAGGTGCTACTATGCTACTCAAAGACATGAGCTGCAGTAGACGTCAGTTAATGCCATGTCTGACGTCTATAGAGCCCTTAGACGTCAATTTTGGTGTAATCGGACGTCTATAAAGACGTCAGACCTGTAGAGTCTGACGTCCCATTAACGTCACCCATAAAGACGTCGGATCGGGATCTGACGTTAACAGCTCAAAGTAACAGATGTCTAAAGCCCTTTATGCACTAGTGTATAAATCTATAAATCTATTAAACTATAAATCTATGAATCTATGAAACTATGAAACTACAAAAATATAAATTATAAAAATATAAAAATATAAAACTATAAAAATAGGCGATTTGAGTCGTCCTCCATACTTAGCATGAGTTGAAGCCATTGGGCAAGACATTCACCCCTTTCTATCCCCTCACAAGAGGAAGTGGGACACTTGATACTTGAATCTCTGTCTCTACTCAAGAGACAACATCTCCTCCTATCACAATAGGAAGAGCTCTAACCACCAACAAAAGTAACAAGGAAATAACAATGCTTATGCTCATACAACCACACAACAAAGTCATGCATGTCACACAACAATAGACAATAATAACCAACCACAAACATATGTCAAATAACAATCATCATAGATCCATGCAAACATTTAACATAACCCACTCACAAGAAGACAAACATGGTTACTCCCCCTTACAAACATATACTTGTTCCCATCATTCACAAAATAACAAGCAACCAAAACAAGAAATGTCAACTCCCTTTACCTCTAATCCAACAAAGAGTTTAGATCTTCTAAGCCTCTATAATCCAACAAGAGTTCTAGATCTTCTAAACCCTTTCCTAGGCTTTTTCCTTAACAGAAAATAATTTCACTCAAACCTCTCTCATCAATCATAGTATTTTTTTTTGTCTTTTTTTATGACTAGGGTTTCTATGCTAAAATAATATAAATAGAAAGCATACCTATCTTTATTTGATTTATTTTCTGAATCTTTATAAAAACCCATTATTTTCAGAACATCATCAAATAAAATTATTATTATTATTATTATTATTATTATTATTATTATCTAACAATAGTATATTATTATTATTATTATTATTACTATTATTATTATTATTATCATCTAACAATATATCTAATAATATCTTAAGATATCTTTTAATTTTTAACCCTATCTCAAAATATCTTTTAATTTGTAAATATATCTAGTATATAACAATATCAAAGAAACAATATCAAATAATATCATTTTCTAATTAAATTATCGAAAATATTCTAATTAAATTAACATCCCATACATGCTACAATTATATAGTAGTTATATAATAAATAATATAAAAACTACAATTATATATAGAAGAAACTCACAACTAACATATTTATTTTAAAAATATATATTTTATTGTTATTATTATTTAAAAATAATATTTAAACACTACAATAACCTCGAATAAAATTATTTATATATTATCATTGCTTATAAATGTGAATTTATATTATATATAATATTATTATAACCAACCCAAACCATATTAAAATATATTTAATTTTTTATATAATTAAATGCAACATATATTATTAAACAATAAATAAATAAAACTATCAATCAATTTATTTATTCACCGAAATATAATCACACAAAACTTAATTTATTTTATTTATCATTTTCTCCCGGGTCTTAAAGTTAGGACATAATGTTTTCTGTCAAATCCCTATATATACAACACTTGATAAACTATAAACTACCAAGTATACTTGTTGGTATATTTGGTTGTTGTGTGGGCACCCATCAAGAAGATGGTAATAATCTTGCAAAAAAATTGTTCCCTGTATCTTTCCAACTGGTTAAACTTTGATTTGGGTGAGATTGCAGCTTTAGTTTTGCCTGAGTGAAAAAGGAAATAGTTTGAGATAGACAATATCCTCATCATTAGAATATATTCCAAGAGTTCCATATAACTCATACAACGTGGCAAGATGATTGAAAGGGTCTTCTTGATTTAAGTCAACAAACTGATTTGTTGCCATTAACGAGAACGGTGCCGATTTCATGTTTACACCTTTGATAGGTCTGACTATGCTTGATAAATGACGTGATCCCTATTGTTGTGTGTAGACTCCCAACAAATTTCATTGGTTGTTCCCTACAGTCATTTGTTCTAGTATGTGAGAGTTTGGATTAATGGTTTCTGTTTGCTATTGTTGTTGCTATTTCAAAAAATGTTTTTGCTTCCTATGCTTGTTGTTGTGTCTCCTGGCTATGCGTTCAATCTTAGGATCAAATAGCAGAACTTGTTTCTATTTCTTTCTTTGCTTATGAAATATTATTAATGTTGGTGATCAGAAAAATTCATACAAAGAAAATTATGCAGAAATTTATGTAATAATGAATCAAAATATGTTAATCTAACTAAGCCTAAATATAGTTTGTACAATGATCAAACTAGTTTGGAACACCATTTTTCTTGACACAAATCCCTACCAGTAGGGCCAAAAACTTGTTGATTCTCCAAAGCAATTAATATTTTCAGTCAGTATACTAGGTATTGTAGTACAAAAAGTGTTGTATCCACAAATATTTGGTAGAAAACACAACGTTCTAAACTATATTGACCTTGAATAAAACAATAAAAAAGATGTATAAGGAGTGCAACATAGAACTAATGTACAAAAATAGAGTTATTTTAGCAATGAAAGACATTGTAAAACAGTTTGGGGTTCACAAGGATTGACTTTAAGATGATAAAGACGTGTTGAAACTAGATTTCACCACTTTTTGTCTTTCTTGTAAAGGTTGAGTTATTAGTTATAAAGATGCAATTAATCGTGTCTTGGGAGTTCTCTTTTAATCTAACTTTAGGTCCATTCCTTGAACCTATATCCTAAGATCACCAAACTTTAGTATGATTCCTTAGTGACTTTTTGAATGGATCACATGCATTAAGATCAGGACTCTATAACTATCTAGAGTCTTAGATATATTCCTAGCATATCTACAAGCAAAAGGAGAATTGACCAAGACTTGGAACTAGTTCCCACTCAATCCCAAGCCAGTGAAATAAGATGAGTGATCAGTTCATCCAACAACAAGCATAAACTAATTCAAAAACATGGAATAAAATAATACTTTCATAAATAAAATAGTAAAAATTACAAGAGAGTTCCAAAGGGTTACATATTTTCTTCAACAGTTTAGGAAATTTAGCTCCTCATAATGGATAAAAAGAATTTAATACAAGGAAGAGTCATAATCCCCTAAACCTCTAATAATATTCTTTAAAGTATAAAGGAAAGTGTTTGAGAAACTCTCTAAAAGTCTATATCTAAGCTTTGTTTAGAAGTCCCTTAAAATAGAGGAGCAACTATATTTTTATAAACTTTTAAGGATGTGACTTCAGTAGTGAAAGTGTGTCTCCAAATGTAGAGGTTTCCTTCCAAGGTGGGTTTCTTTTGTGGCTCAGGCCTTGTCCTTTTGGTGCTATAGCCCTTAAGATAACTTCTTTGAGAAGGAATCTTTGTAGCTTAGTCTAAAGTTAAGCGCTTGAGTTTTCCTTTCAAGATGTGTTTTCTCGTATGGCTCAAGCCTCATGATTGTCGCTCAACCGTTCCAAGAATTTCTTAAATTTCTTCCATTTTCTTTATTTTTCTCCTCTGACTCTTTGTAATCATCAAAACCTGCAAAACAAGTCAAATTAGGGTGATTTCTATAGATATTTAACAAAATCATAACAAGATAAGTGTGAAATTGACATCAAAATTAACTTACATTGGGAGCCAACAACAACAGGAACAAGGTTATCCACAAATTTCTTGTTGTCAAGAAGATATTAGGAGATGGGTAAATCCTTTTTAGGCATACAAAGCTAAGTTTTGAGTTTCTTGAGTTTTGCCTTGGTGTGAACAGAAAAATAAGCTTAGAGAATGGACTAGATTTGAGAAGATGTTTGCAATCCCACTATTTGGTTGAGAACCAAAGTGGACATCAAGGAGACGAGCGACATAACAATGATGCAAACTTGTTGATCATGGTATATATATTTAGGATTAATGGTGTGTTCTCATTATCTTTAAAACAAGTGGGAAGAAAAGAGTTATCCAATAAATGTGTGAGTTGTACCCCACTCAGAGTACCTTTGACTTGTTGTTTCTGTAGAAAAAGTTTAGGCCAAGTGTCTCAACCAAGAGGGGGGTGAATTGGTTTCCCTTAGTAAAAACAATTGTTTAAAAATCTTTTTGAAATCTTTTGAGTTTTCTTGGAATGCAATCAATTAATAATGAAAACAATTCAAAAGTGTAGGGAAAGAGAGATTCACATTGTTGTTTACACTTGTTCGGCCAACCTGCCTCCATCCAGTTTTCTTTTAATCAACCTTAGATTGAAAGGATTCCAGTATATTGATTGAGTTCTTACAAGCAAGACATACAGATATCACTCCTCTCAATGTACTCTCCTTCCTAACTCCAAATCAACTATAGTAACCTAGAAAGATCACCCACTTTCTGTCACCCATAGAGATACCCCAATCTAAGTCAAACAACTTCACCAAATCCTCTTTCTGGTCGCAGCAACAGGGAAACAATCAACCTTGATTATAGATACCACTGATATGGAAATGTACACCTAAATGTGCAGAAATGATCAGCTCTATTACAGTACTTCAATCCTTCAAGAATCTTTGATGATTTCTTCCAAATGTAGCAATCTTGATTCTTAGAGAGTTTCATAACACTCTTACAATTAAGATCTCAATAAACAAATCAAATATGAAAGATATGAATCATAAAGTTGTTGAATATAGAAAATAATGCCTCTATTTATAAATGTCTATTGTGTGACGCATTTTAATCGATTACCCAATTAATGTAATCGGTTAAGCAATTCCTTCAACATTAACAAATTTACATTTCACAACATTTAACAGATTAAGAGGTGCATGTAATCGATTAAGCAATTCACATAAGCCACAATATTTAAAAATGTCACCGTTAAGATAATTATGATTATCCATGAAAAACATTTTCATACAAAACACATTTTAACCGATTAGGAAATTAACGTAATCTGTTAAGTTTCATACTTAAGCAAATTTTGAAAACTTTTTCACTCAAAACACCTTAATGAACTCAGTAAACATGTGCAGGCATAACCACGAGTTTTAATTGATTATCCAAATAATGTAATCGATTAAAACTTGGTGTTTTGTCACTGTTAAGCATATACTGAAATCTGATGAATTTAACAAATTATGCAAATAGTGTAATCAATTAATTCAAGCAGATATGCGATGTGAAAAGTGTTTTTAATCAATGATTCATTTGTAAACAAAGAATACACATCACATATAGTTCAAGCACATACATGGGAATAATCAAGCAACAATTTTGCCATATTATTGTGCAAGAAACTATAAAACATTTTTGTTGTCATCACCAAAAACACATGTGAAATATGAGTTCAGTTGTACATAGCTCCATCTTTTTGTTGTCATCACCAAAAACACAACATGACTATGCAACACATATGAAGCTTAGAGTATAATTGCATGATAAATGCGTGATACTATCTTATACACCAGCATAATGAAGCATATGTAATGATTTTCAACACATTTCTTAATAATATGCAACAATTGATGCTAAACATGTATAAAGTAACAATTTAAACATGTTAAGCAATTATATATCAGCAAATATAAACATATAAACCAATCACACGATTTTTAATCGATTATATAATGAAGCTAACCGATTAAGCTCTGTGCTGAATGAATCTTAATCGATTACTGATCTTACTAACAGATTAAGTTTCGCGAATATGTTCAAGAACACTTATATGGTCTCTAAACCTTTCCAGATCATTGTTAAACATGCATAACAGAACTTTCTCAGCAATGTTGAGTGTTAGTACAGTAATAATCAATAGTTGTAATGCAATTGTAATATGAAATGAGTATGAATGTGCAATGAAGAATATGACAGTGAGATATATCATATTTCATCCATACAATTCATTATCAATCAATCATTCACAATCATATTTCATCCAATCATCCAAACATTCATATAGACAACATTCAGTTAATAAGCACTAGATATGAAATCAAACACAATATTTCATTCAACCAAAATAAAGATCAACCATAAACAGAACAAAGTATCTGTGTTCAAAAGATAAAGTCCTTATGGCCAATTTTATAATTATCCCATAAAAAACAAAACAAAACCTAAATTTTAATCAAATCATATCCCTAATCAGTATATCATCATCACTTTCATCTGGAACACTCTCTTTCTCATTCTCATCAGCATCAACCTCTTCATTTTCATCACTACTATCATCCAAACTCTGAATTTTTAGCTTTTCTTTGATAACAACAATGTCCTTGTTGATCTTTTCAAACTGAGAGTTACAAAGGATTGATAGAGAGTGCATATGCCCGATCATGTACTTTTAGAACTCAAATTTAGGCCTGAAGGAGGTAGATGATTATCCCACATATCCTTCTTCTTCATCTTGATTTTCATCTTTAAATGTCCACCCATCTGGCCCATGCTGAAGACTCATGTGATACAAGGTTGTTTTGTCAATGATGTTTCTCTTGCTATAAGTTTCACATGATTCTTCTACGCAATCAACATTGAAGTGCAAAAGTACCTTAGAGATGAAAACTACGTAAGGTAGACTTGCAGATTCCAGCCATGTTACTTTGAGCATATTGTCAGAAATGGTTGCTGCCCAATCTATTTGTATATTTTCTTTGAGGGCATGAATAAAACAAATATCCTCTATAGTTACCTGAGCATGATTGATCCCTCTTGGTAAAAGAATCCATGTAATGATAAAATCACAAAGACAATCATGTTTCTTCATTCCACCAGTTCTATAGTGAGAGTAGTCTTCTGGTTCATTTGGATTTCGAAGGCAATCCCAGTATACAAAGAATTTGTGCAAGCCATCAATTCTAAGGTGAGATTTCTCTCCTTTGGGGTGAAAGGCAACAATAGTAGTCCAGACATAATCAGTCAACTTGATGTCCACGCTTTTAACTATGGAGCAAAGTGTTCCATCACTAATTTTCAGATTTGAGTAAAAGACCCTCACCAGTTTAGTAAACCACGAGTCAACCATCTCCACGAATGTCTTCAACCCATTCCCTCCCAAAGAAGTTTAATATGGCGTATTTGTGGGGTATAATTTTCCTCAACGTCTAGTGGTCAATGAAGTTTGTTTGAGCTTCTTCTTCACTGATCCAACAATCCAGATTGGGGTCGTGATACAAAGACTTATGACCAAAGGTTTTAATGCGTTTTCGTTGAGACAAGTGAATGGGATCGCACCCCATACAAATTTGATGTGCAATAAGAATGCAATATAGACTAGGAAGTGACTCCTAAGTCGTCTCTCAAGGACCAAATGTGGTTCGAGAATTAGGTCAAACACGCAGTGGGGGGTTTGAAAGTATTTTTGCAAGGAGAATTAAACGAAATCAAAACTAGAAATTAAATACAACCAAACATAATTAAAAACGGTGAAAGAGATGTGAAAAACATTGAAGTTGAACGGTTCTTCGCAAGTCCGGACGACTCTGACAACAAGCGTGTTAGAGACTGATTGGTTCTGGTCACAGACCGAACGGTCCTGGCAAGGAAACCGATCGGTATTAAAACAGTGAAATGGAAATGCAAATGGAAAACTAAGTGCAGTCGAACGGTATACGCACAAGTCGAACGGTATTAAGTAAACAAGCTAATAAATGATCGGTCTAAATGTTGTGACTGATCGGTATCAACGCAGTTGCAGTGAAATATAGAAACCAGAAAACACATAAAAATGTCGATGAATAGTGGAAAACCGAATGGTAGCACGCAAATGAACAGTAAAAAAGTAAAAGGAAGAAGAAACTTGAGTGCAGAAACCAATTCAACTATGAAATTGCAAAGAAAATGAGTTCGATACATGAAAAGTAAAGAAAAGGAAACCTAAAACCTCCCCCAAAGGGAGGAAGAAGAAAAAGATCCAAAAGTTAAAACCTAGCAGCAACCAAACCGTAAAGTGCAAGAGAGAGTTCCAAGTGAAAGTGATTTTGGGGTATATAAACCCCAAATTGCAGAAACGCCCTTCAAATGGGCTTCTACCAAAGATGGCCAAATATGAGTCCAAAGCTACACTAAAAATGAGATTGAAATACAATGTTGCTGTGGAAAATGGAAAATGACGTGGCCACACTCTTGGAGTCCAGAATATGCTTCTAAGATTGTGCATCTGATCACTGCATCTGTTCGTTCGATAATTCAGGGCTTAGACCGCTCGGTCCAGTAGAGCTCGGCTTCCACATACCATGTGGTGCTCGGTCATTAAGTGCAGCTTTCATCATTCGGTATGGGCTTCCAAGACCGTTCGGTCAAGCACAGACCTTTCGGTTCGGTAGGTACAATCTCTATGACCGCTTGGTGCACGAATTGTCAAAGACCGATCGGTTCAGTAGAGCTCGGCTTCCATAGACTGTTCGGTTTGCAGTGCTCGGCCATTCAGTTTAGTCATGCTCGGCCAAAGTCCTTTACCGTTCAGTTGAACAAGTACTCATGCAGGTCAGGAACTAATGATCGGTGCAGACATCAACAGACCGTTCGGTCATCAGACAACTGTTGATTTTCGTTCGATCAAGGCTTTCTCGAATCGTTCGGTCAAGCACTTTGTCAGACTGGTCAAGACATTCTTTTCCGTTCGGTCAAGACTTTGTTAGACCGTTCGATCAAGACTTTGTCAGACCGTTCGGTCAGACCGTTCGGTCCAACAGTCTCTAACCGTTCGGTTCTAGCAGTACGTTCAAACCCTTTCTCTACCTATCAAACAGTAATTGTCCTACAATTAGTAATTAAAATAATTAAGCCCAAATAATTCAAATTAATGAAAATAAGAATTAGTCTTAAGATTAAGCCCAAATAGTGAAAATGAGACAATAATGGAAAATTAAGCACAATTTACTAATACAATTGGGTGCGAAAAGCTAAGTGAATAGTAGAAAGTAATGACTCATCAAAAAATTTTAACATAAAGAAAACAAAAACGAACAAAGAAAAATCAAAATCTCCCCCAATAGACCACACTTAAACTACACAATGTCCTCAGTGTATCACAGACAATAAGATCATAAATCATAACAGTGAACAAATCATGGACAAGTGCAATACAAGTGGGGAAAGGAGGAAAAGAGAAAAGAAAACTCCCCTGGTCATGGTGGCAGGTGCTAATATTGGACTAGTAGGGAGATGTTTTCCACCACAGGATTCAGCAAGGAAGTTTTGAAGAGGAACTGCTTCATCCGCCAGATTTGTTCGAGCAGGGGAATGTCTTCCACAGTTGGATCTAAGAAGCAAAGATTGTTGATGAGTGGGTTCAGCCGGTGCCTAATGATCTTGAAGCTTTTGTGTATGCTTGCACCATTGTTTTCCACTATGGGTGTTTGTTGGTCAAACTCATGGGTACCTCCTGCAACATGGTTAGTGTAAGGTGGCTCCAAAGAAAATGACATGCAAAGATATAACACCCAATCCCAATGTAACAAGCTGAACATCAGATATACTCTCAGAACATGAATCAAGTTCAAATTTAGAAGCAATATCAAGCACAGGCTCAGATTCATGTTCAATGCATGGAGAATAAACATTTAGATTTGATAGCAAAAAATGGTTCTCATCATGCAGAGAGGGAGAATCAAAAGCATGCTCATCAACAATATAATCATCAACATACCTATTAACAACATAATCAATTTGAGGTATGTTTACCTCCACTTCCCTAAAGATTGATAGAGTGGTGGAAGATGAAAATGGTCTACCTGGCTCAAAGATGTTGGTCATACCTGCATGGTCCTCAAAATCTTTATCAGAATCTATCTCCTCAAGTGCAAGAGTAGGGACATCTGAAGGTGGGAAAGTAGGTGGCACAATGAGCACAAGACTCTGGTTCCCATCTCTTAGGTCAATGGCACTAACATCATCTAGAATCTGAATAGTCTGAAATGGTAATTCTAAATCTTGAGATTGTTCCTCAGTGAGTTGAGTGGCCATCTGCCCCATTTGATCAGTCAAGTTTTGAATGTATGCTTTGGTCTCTTGCTGAAATTGCATATTTTGAGCTCTTGTTTCCTGCTGAAACTGAATGTTTTGCATGATCATCGGCTCCAACAACTCCGATTAGAAGTAGAAGGCTGAGGAGCTAATTGAGCAGGCTCATGAAGCTGCAACTGCTATTGTTCCTGGACTGGTGGAGGCATACAAGAATTCTGAAATGGTGGTGGTTCTTGATATTGATGTTGTGGAGTACCATACCATCCCAGATTAGGGTCATTCCATCCAGGATCGTTGCTATACGAATCAAAATAATGCTGAGTAGGGAAGAATTCGTCCAAAAAGAGATGCTTAAGATCTTCCTAACTGGTGATGGATCCTGGAGGAATATAATAAAGCCACTCCCATGCTGCTCCTTGTACTGAGTGCGGAAATGCCCTTAAGAAAATGTGATCATCCAGGACATGTGGAGGTTTCATTTTAGAGAAAATGAGATGGAACTCCTCCAAATGTTTATGTGGGCATTCACCTACAAAACCATGAAACTTAGGCAGCAAATGTATTAGTGTAGTGGTGAAAACACAATGATCATCATTCCCATTTGATGTAACCGGCTCCCAATGAGCACTCTCAGGAGTTGGAGGATGAGCCATATTGTGTTCAGGATAGACATCATTAGTATATAATTCACAATCAGAATAACATGCAGAAGGAGAATCATAATAAGAGGCACTGGTAGAATAAGCACTATTCACATAACCAAAATAGGTAGACATGTAGGAAGAAGGGGGGAAAGGAAGAATGCAATGACAATATGCAACTAAAGCTATCTAAATGCAACACACAATACAACACACTCACAACACAAGACAAAACACAACACATAATAACACAATAAAAGACTTAAGATCGAATCATTGGTCACCGGCAACAACGCCAAAATTTGATAGGGGTCGCACCCCATACAAATTTGATGTGCAATAAGAATGCAGTATAGACTAGGAAGTGACTCCTAGGTCTTCTCTCAAGGACCAAATGTGGTTTGAGAATTAGGTCAAACACGCAGTGGCGGAGGGGGGGGGGGGTTGAAAGTGTTTTTGCAAGGATAATTAAACGAAATCAAAACTGGAAATTAAATACAACCAAACATAATTAAAAACGCTAAAAGAGATGTGAAAAACATTGAAGTCAAACGGTTCTTCATAAGGTCTGACGAATATAACAACAAGCGTGTTAGAGATCGATCGGTTTTGGTCAGGGACCGATGGGTACTGGTCAAACACCGAACGATCCTGGCGAGGAGATTGATCGATATTAAAATAGTGAAATGGAAATGCAAATGGAAAAGCAAATGGAAAACTAAGTGCATCCGAACAGTATATGCACAAGCCGAATAATATTAAGTAAACAAGCTAAGAACCGATCGGTCTAACTGCAGTGACCGAACGGTATCAACGCAGTTACAGTAAAATATAGAAACCAAAAAAACGCCGAAAAACGTCGATGAACAGTGGAAAACCGAATGGTAGCATGCAAATGAACAGTAAAAAAATAACATGAAGAAGAAACTTGAGTGAAGAAACAAATTCAGCTATGAAATTGCAAAGACAATGAGTTCGATACATGAAAAGTAAAGAAATGCAAACCTAAAACCTCCCCCAAAGGGGAGGAAGAAGAAAAAGCTCCAAAAGCTAAAACCTAGCAGCAGCCAAAACGTAAAGTGTAAGAGGGAGTTCCAAGTGGAAGTGATTTTGGGGTATATAAACCCAAAAATACAGAAATGTCCTTCTAATGGCTTCTACCAAAGATTGCCAAAATGAGCCCAAAGCTACACTAAAAATGAGATTGAAATACAATGTTGTTATGGAAAATGGAAAATGACGTGGCCACACTCTTGGAGTCTAGAATATGCTTCCAACGTTCTGCATCTGATCACTACATCTGTCCATTCAGTAATTCAGGGCTTAGACCGCTTGGTCCAGACGTTCGATAGAGGCTTTTGCAGACCGTTCGGTTCAGTAGAGCTTAGCTTCCACAGACCGTTCGGTTCAGTAGAGCTCGGCCTCCATATACCGTGCAGTGCTCAATCATTAAGTACTGCTTTCATCATTCGATATGGGCTTCCAAGACCGTTTGGTCAAGCATTTACCTTTCGGTTCAATCAGTGTTCAGCAGATACAGTCTCTATGACTGCTAGGTGCACGAATCGTCAGAGACCGATTGGTTTAGTAGAGCTCAGTTTCCACAGACAATTCAGTTTGTAGTGCTCGACCATTCAGTTTAGTCGTGCTCGACCAAAGTCCTTTGTCGTTCGGTTGAACAAGTACTCATGTAGGGCAGGAACTGGTGATCGATGTAGACTTCAACAAACCGTTCGGTCATCAAACAACAATTGATTTTCGTTCGGTCAAGGATTTCTCAAACTGTTCAGTCAAGCACTTTGTGAGACCGGTCAAGACATTCTCTGTCGTTCGGTCAAGACTTTGTTAGATCGTTCAGTGTAGTAGTCTCTAACCGTTCGGCTCTGATAGTACGTTCAAACCCTTTCTCTACCTTTGAAACAGTGATTGTCTTGCAATTAATAATTAAAATAAGTAAGCTCAAATAATTCAAATTAATGAAAATAAGAATTAGTCTTGAAATTAAGCCCAAATAGTGAAAATGAGACAATAATGAAGAATTAAGCATAATTCACTAATACAATTGGGTGCGAAAAACTAAGTGAATAGTAGAAAATAATGACTCATCAATGAGGACACCATTTTGAAGAATCTGATGGATGACTCGAAGTAGAGTGATGTTGAGAGAGAGTAGAAGAATGATTCAAAGTGAAAGTTTGATGAACAAATTAACAAATTCGGGTTTTCCTTTAATCGATTATATAAGTTCTTTAACCTATTAAAATCCAACCAATCTCACATTTTGAAAAACAATTGTTAGAATTGATGGACTTTGTTTCCCAACACCAAGAGCGGGGGCGAATTGGTGTTTTATAAAAACTAGAACTTTTTAAATCTTTTTCTCAAATTATAAGGTTCTTCAAATCTTTCTTGTGCAGCAATCAACTGTATGCAATGAAACAATACATGTATATGTAATGACAAAGAAAATGCAAAGAGATAGAGGAGAGAAAAACAAACACAGTTTTTATACTGGTTTGGCCTCAATGCCTACATCCAGTCACCCTCCCAATTAACCTTAGATTGGAGAGTAATTCACTGTAATGATCAGAGTATTACAACCAAGGCTTTAATAGAGAAACTCTCAAATGTAAACACCTCACAAAATCTCAATCAAATATAGAACAACAAAACCTGCCAACACAAAACAACCTGTCCCTATTGCAGCAAACCCTTTGAGATATCCCCTCTCAAAGTCAAGAGTGCACCACTCTTCTTCCTGACGCTCACGTACAGGGAAAAATCAAATCCAAGATTGCAGGTATTCTCTCCTGATCTCTCAAAATACACCTTTAGTTGTACGAAAATTATCAGTCAATACAATCTAGTATTCTGCTTCAAGAATGCTTCAAGATGATCCAATTCTTCTCGTTCTAGATTATTGGAGCCTTTTATCAATCTGTAAAATCTCTCAAATGAATTCAATCACATATGAAAGTGTAAGTATGATCAATCGTTATAGATTTTCAAGCAATCTGTCATTATATAGTTTATTACAATTCTGACGCAAAGTAATCGATTACTATACTTATGTAATCGGTTACATTAAACAGATGTAACAAAATTACAACAACTTTAGCCCTTAATTGAATACGCAATTAATGTAATTGATTTTCATTAAATTTTGGTCAAACAGACTTAAAAATATGACCGTTAGAGTAGTTATGACTAGTAAGAAATCAGTTTTCAAACATAACAAACTTAACTGAATACATAAAGCATATAATCGATTAAGCTTTAACACTTAAAAGAATTTTGAAAACTTTTCTTTCCAAAGATTCATCATAGCAAATCTGAAAATGATATATGCAAACACATGAGTTTTAATCGATTCAATAACTAATGTAATCGATTTAAACTAGTTGTTTTGCCACAGTTCAAAACCATAAGCTTTCTGATGACCTTAGTTGAATACTAGAACACTGTAATCAATTTTGTCATTCATATATGCTTTTAGTGAATATGGTATTCATAACACAGAATCATACATTGTGCAAACACATATAATCACATCATAAGCACAATAGTATGCAGTCACAATAGTGTGTTCAACATATGCATTATCACATATTTTATGCAATTTCAAATTAGCATATGCATTGATATAACACACATAAACTCCTTTCTGTTGTGACTTGACAACATTCATGTGTTTTTATTATCAATGTGTTGTCATCATCAAAAACCAACATAACAGAGATTGGGTTCAACTATCACATGTGCTCCCCCTATCAACAACATTGAAAACACTGAGAAACGTCTAATCAATTATATTATTTATATTGTTGAGATTGTTGATAGGGGGAGCACTGGTTTAGCTGAACCCATAATCTTAGTAATATCTGAGTTTTTTAAAGAGAAAAGTTTTCAAAACTTGGCTTAACATTGTTGCATAATCGATTGCATGTGATATGTATTCGATTAAGTTTGTTACTGTTTTGAAATCTGTTAATGCTTGATATAACTGTCACAACAGCTATATTTTTAAATGTGTTGACCAAGCATTAAATGTTATTCGACTGCATTAATTGTGAATTCAATTAATTGCTTTGACTGCTACTATATGTTATAACTGAATTGGTGTATTCGACTGCATTAGTAGCGAAGTCGATTATGTTGCGTCTGATACGAGTTTATCTATATATTGATGTTAATTTGATTTCTGTACAGACTTTTGTGATTCTAACATTTTCATATTCTTTTGCAGAAAAGTGTAAACTTTACAAAAAGAGAAAAAGCTCCAAGAAACTAGTTTGACCGTGGTGATCAACTAATTGTGATTTCTTGAAGAGCAAGATTGATGAGTTTCAAAGTCTGATCTATCTGCACATTTGGGTGTCTACTACAAGATCATGTTCTACAATCTGCTAAAGATTCGGTTGAGTTCCCTGTTGTGATTACATGAAGAAGAACGCACTGCGTTCTTGACTTTGAGGGTGCCTCAAAGGGGTTGGACTGCAAGAGAGGGGATTCTTGTTGCTAGTCTGTTTATGAACTACCTATATTTTGATTAGAGGGTTAGAGAGGTGTTTTATATTTTTGACGTGAGGTCTCTATAAAAGCCTTGTTGTAAAAACCTTGATCATTATAGTGCATTGGCTTCCTGTGGTTGGAAGGACACTGGATGTAGGCTTGGTCGAACCAATATAAAAACTCAGCGTTTAATGTTTCTTATCCCTATTCTTTTACATTCAATCGATTATACTTTATACGCATTCGATTAAATTTCCACTGCATTGAAAATCTTTTAACTTGCATTTCAAGAAAAGTATAAAGGCATCTCTTTTGGTGAAAAAGATTTTGAAAGTTTTAAATTTTATATTTCACAAATTCACCCCCCCATCTTGGTGTGAGAAATTGAGCCATTCTGTTTTAACAATTGGCACCAGAGTTGGTTTTCATAAAATATTTGAAAAACTAGTCGATTGCTATTTTCGTTAAATCGACTAATCCTAGAAAATGGCTTTCAATTTTTAGACCTTTGGTGAAGGTGCTTCGACAAATAGACCACCACTATTTGCTTGGGAAAATTATGCTTTTTGGAAAATAAGAATGCAAATCTTTCTTGAATCATGGATAAAGGAGTTTGCGATGCAACTCTAAACAATCCATATGAGCCCACTCATGTTTTAAATGGAAAAGTTGTTTTGAAAATTTTTTCAGAGTGGACTCAAGATGAGAATCGAAGAGCTCAATATGATGTTAAGGCTATTTCTTCTGCATTAACCATGGATGAATTTTTCAGGATTTCCCAATGTAAAACTGCTAAGGAAATGTGGGAGGTTCTTGAGGTCACACATGAAGGAACGGATGAAGTGAAAAGGGCCAGAAAGAATTCTCTCATACAGGAGTATGAGCTGTTCAGAATGAAAGCGGGAGAGACTATCTATGAAGTACATAAACGATTCACACACATAGTCAATCACCTCATGGCTCTCAGAAAAGTGTTTGATAAAGAAGAAATCAACATAAAGATCCTGAAAAATCACCCATGGCTCCTTCTTAACTCCAAATCAACTATAGCAACCTAGAAAGATCACCTACTTTCTGTCACCCTTAGGGATACCCCACTCTAAGTCAAAGAACTTCTCCAAGTCCTCTTCTTGGCCACAACAAGAGAGAAACAATCAACCTTGATTGTAGATACCACTGATTTGGAAATGTACACCTGAATGAGCAGAAATGATCAACTCTATGACGATACTTCAATCCTTTAAGAATCTTTGATGATTTCTTCAAAATGTAGCAGTCTTGATTCTTTGAGAGTTTCAGAACGCTCATGGAATTAAGATCTCAACAACCAAATCAAATATTAAAGATATGAATCATAAAGTTGTTGAATACAGAGAACAATGTGTCTATTTATAGATTTCTAATGTCTGACGTGTTTTAATCGATTACCCAATTAATGTAAACGGTTAAGCAATTCCTTCAGCATTAACAGATTTACATTTCACAGCATTTAACAGATTAAGAAGTACATGTAATTGATTAAGCAATTCATATAAGCCACAATATTTAAAAATATGACCGTTAAGACATTTATGGTTATCCATGAAACACGTTTTTTACAAAACGCATTTTAACCAATTAGGAAATTACCGTAATCGGTTAAGTTCCATACTTAAGCAAAAATTGAAAACTCTTTCATTCAAAACACCTCAATCCACTTGGTAAACATGTGTAGGCATAACCACAAGTTTTAATCAATTATCCATATAATGTAATCGGTTAAAACTTTGTGTTTGGCCACTATTAAGCATATACTAAAATTTGATGAATTTAACAGATTATGCAAACAGTGTAATTGATTATGCAATGTTCAAAGTGTTTTCAATCAATGATTCATTTGTAAACAAAGAATGCACATCACAGATAGTTCAAGCACATACCTATATTGTTGTGCAAGAAACTATAAAACATTTTTGTTGTCATCATAAAAAACACATATGTGAGATATGGTTTCTCTTGTACATAGCTCCTCCTATCAACAGTTTTCACAAAAGAAAATGATCATAATCTATTTTATGACTAATAGAAGTGGTAAACAAAGGTGAAGCAAAGGTACAATTAGAAGAAAAAATTTCAAAAGTTGAAGTTGGGGATGAAACAAGAAGCCATCAAAAAACAACAGCTATGGATGCTATATAACTGAAACCAGAACGAAGAGGAAAAGAGAAAACAAATTTTATTATATTTATATAAGAAAAAAAGAGTACACCATCACTAGAACTTATGTATACAAACATTGAGGAGCTCAACAACGCTTTTCAACAGTCATTAGAAGATGTTCAACAAATTCCTACCATCGGTTACTTCCAACCTGGCCATGTCTCCCTCTACGCCCCACATCCAAGATGATGACAAATTTTGCAACACACTCTAATCTATCTATGCCTTTAGAGTTCTACAAAAACCTATCTTTGATGTTGCTTCATCATATGTGCTATGGTTCAAGAAGGATATTGGATATACTTGTTGTGCATGACCAAATCGCACCTTGTTTACCTCTAGTAGACTTAAGACCATTGCAGAAACAAATGGTTGAAATGATCAAAGGCACTCATCCAACAACTTTACACCCAACATTGGCCAACACCATGAAAACTTGGACTACTGGACTCCAAACAATGTACTTAGAGTCTGACATATTTTTGTACTAGCAACAAAGCATTTTCAGCCACATACACGTCCATGTAGTTCCATGCAAGCACCAACAATCATTCATTAGACGTTTCGAAGAGGAGAACTTTCATCAAGTTCAAGCACCATGCAAGCACCAACGTTCTTTTGTGAACAACCCTTTCTCTCCAACAACCTATCAACCTTGACGCCCTGATCCATGAAGTGAAACATCTTTTGGCTATATCATATGATGTGTCTACCACAGAAGAAGCAATGCATATAGACAACAATATATGTCCAACGTTAACTATCGTTGAAGAATTTTTCCTAGAGGAAGAATCTATGTTGATGGAAGACATTGTGGCTACATCAGAAGACAAACCTCCAAGCCCCGCACTTGAATTTGTAATCCCCACTCTTAAACCTGTTATCCCTATACCTCAACCAGATATCCCCACAACCTCCACACTCAACGACTCGCCATGCTCCCACCAGAAAACATTATTACCCTATCCAATGTCATATCCTTCGCATCCATCATAAACCAAGTTACTTCACTTATTGTTGAGAATAATGAGCGACAAGAATAAAAGATTGTTGCCATGATGGAAGAAAATGAGCAAAGACAGGATGAGAAATTGCCACCATCCTCAATACGCTCAACTCCTTAGTAAGCCAACTTCTCACACCTAAACCTGCTAACCTAACACGACCACCACCACCACCACCCAGGTAGTGATGTCTCTTTCCAAACCCTATTGATGTTTATCAAATAAAGGGGAGGAAATTATGTTGAACGTTTTGTTTAGGGGGAGACCTTCTTTGAAATAGGGGGAGAAATATTTGGTTTAGAAGGAGAAATTTTGTTTTTGAAAAGAGAGAAATTTTTAGGAATCATTTAATTACTAAAAATATTAATATTTTTATTATTTTTTGTAGTCAAGAGTTTGAGATTCTCAACCAAAAACATATAAGAGAAAACAATATTTTAAAACAATTAGACTTAAAGCCAATGATAAATTAGGATTCCAAATTTTGAACCCTCGTTTTTTTAGTTCTCTTTTTTATTTATAAAACTTTTTGGGGTTGTTCTATTTTTTGGGTGTTATTTTTATTTTTTTTACCTTATTTGGTGTATTGTAGGTATTGTTGTAATGGAGGAAGTTGGTGAACAGTGTAAAGTTTGTCACCAAGAAACCAAGTTTTCTATAACTCTTGCTGCAAAAATGGGTGGCGACCAAAGGCCAAATAAGTGGGGACCTAAGGCTAATCTTTTGCACAACAAGGTCAACACAGCTCATCACATGAATTTTAAAGTGGAAAAATATTCTTTTAAATATTAATGGACATAGAAGCCATCTTAAGGCAATGATGACCACATTTATATTCAACTCCGTCACCAACCAAGTTTTGTATAACTCTTGTTGCAAAAATCGGTGGGGACCAAAGGCCAAATAAGTGGGAGCCTAAGGCTAATGTTTTGCATAGCAAGGTCAACACAATTCATGACATGAATTTTGAAGTGGAAAATATATTTTTTTAAATTAATGGTCATAGAAGTCATCTTAAATCAATCGTGACCATATTTATATCCAACTCCATTACCAAGGAATCAAGTTTTGTATAACTTTTGCTACAAAAATAGGTGGTGACCAAAGGCCAAATAAGTGAGAACCTAAGGCTAATGTTTTGAACAACGAGGTCATAAAAGTCATCTTAAGGCAATGATGACCACATTTATATCCAACTCCATCACAAAGGAACCAAGTTTTGTATAACTCCTTCTGCAAAAATCGGTGGGGAGCAAAGGCCAAAAAAGTGGGGACCTAAGGCCAATGTTTTGAACAACGAGGTCAGTACATCTCATGACATGTAAATTTGGTGGGGACTGCACTAAAAATGTGTAACACATAAAATGCTTTCAACTGTATTATAACAAACATTCATGGGGACTACACCAAAAATAATAAATCCCCACATCTAAAACCTTGTAACAACTACAACCCCATTATACACCAATGTGTAACATATAAAATGATCATTCGTATCTTCAAAATGCAGGATCACATTGAAAGCAACACCAAAATATAAGAAAGTGCAATTGTATTATCAATAAATGTAACAAATACATTTCTTTCAAGATTTCTAACAAAAATTATGTACTAACCTTGTTGGGCATTGTTTTTCCTTTGTATAATTGACTTACGCTTGTGTAATTGGGCATTGTTTTTCCTTTGTATTTACTTACCTTGTCAAATGAAATCCATGACTCTTAAACGAAACATTGTATAAAGATATGTCAAAATAACCAAACAACAACCACCAACCCAAAAATTATTTTGTGTGTAAACAAATTCTAACTTTGCACCCAAAAAATAGAACAACCCCAAAATGATAAAAACAAATTCAAATATTTAAAACAATTGAAAATTACCGAACAGCAACAAGAAAGGAAAACCAAAACATACCACAAAAACTTACAAACGGTGTTTTTTTGTCTTCAATGGTGTTTTTTGCCTATGATGGTGCTTCCAAACGGTAGTTGCGGCGAAATGAACGGCGGAAAGCTTCAAAACCCATGTCAATGGTGGTTTTCGCCTTCCAGGTCCTTCGAAACGACGGTATGTTCGGCCTAAATAGCAGCAAAGACAAGATCAGTGAACGACAACGGTTCGGTGAACGAAGGTTTGTTAGTGAACGACCAGTTCTCGTCAAGGGAGGTTTGTGGGTGCTACGTGAGTTCTCTCTCCACAAAAAAATGAATTGGAATTACTAACAGCCATAATATGTTGGTGACACAGTAAAGCCATCGTAATACTTGTTTACCGACAAACTTCTTACGGCCAAAAATTCGTCGATAAATCTCTTGTCGAAAAACATTACCGACGGCCATTATTCGTCGATAATTATCGAGGGCCATAATCTGTTAGTAATTACCAAGGGACGCAAGTCGTTGGTAATTATGCGCGAAGGAGCACATTACCGACGGTCCTGGGCCGTTGGTAAGGCCGTCAGTAATTATCGAGAGAAGTGAGTCATTGGTAATCACGCACATAACGTGACATTACCGATGGCCAGTGGGTAAAGTTGTCGGTAATGACCAGAACAACCTCCAATGCATTTTGTATTGTGGCTAACCCATAAGAAATGAACCTTCAAATCATCAAGCCAATTCTCAATTCTCAAATCATCCAGCCAATTCATCAAATGCAATAATTTCATATTCATATAACTTTAGATTAAATAGTTATTGTTGGATGGTCATTCAAAAGAAAAGAAGTAATTAAGTTTGAAACACATCAAGCATTACGTCAATGTTTTAATGATTTCTAAATGTTTGAAAAAGTTCCTAATATTCATTATAATTGTTAGAATCATCATCATCTTCTTGCCGCAAAGGTTGGGGAGGCTGTTGTTGGTTGACAAATGGCTGCATGGGGGTGGGTTGCATCGGTGGGCATGGTTGCTGGAATGATGGGGTTGACTGTCCTTGCCCAGGTAGCAATGTCCTGACCAGATTTTCAAGAGTGTCCAATCTGGTCACAACTGCATCATAAGCCTCTCTACTGATGTAGATGGTTGATGTTTCAATATCCCTTTTCTAGCACCATAATTAGAGGCAACTTGTCTTGCCCCATATAGTCTTCCTTTCTTCTTCCCCCGACGACATCAACCCAGCATTGGGTCTTGATGATGTCATCATCTACATCTACTCCTAAGGCAGCATCAAGAGTAGATCCCACCTCTGCTCTCACCTGTGTGAGTCTAGCAAAAAAATATTCCTGTTAAATAAGATAGAAAATGTGAGTAAAATGAATTTTAAAGTGTGAAAAAAAATAGTACAACATTGAATATTGTTAAAAAGTTTACACGTTAAAAACATGGATGGCTTTGTCATACACATCTTAGGTGGAAAATTGTATGGGGTAACAATCACTGGCCAACACGAATATGGTGATGCAGACGCCTGGATGTATGGAGTAAACTCATTTGAACATAGATCAAGTTGCATGTTATGGGCATCACTGGCAAAGGATGGATGTTTACAATTGAAGTGCTTCCAGGCTTCACAGTCGGAAGGATGACGCACCACTCCTTCAGTTTTGTTACCGCTATGCCATGTCATGTGTTCTGTTATTTTCATTGAAGCGAACATTCTTTGTAATCTTGGAATGATCGGCAAGTAGAACATGGACTTGAATGAAATTGGTTTTTTTTTCCTCCATTCTGAATGCAATGTCTAAAATCGAGGATGGCCACATCACTTGCATTCCACGAACGGTGCGTCATTTTTTTCATTGTTATTGTCATAGAAAAATATACATTCATTCACACAACAATCAATCTTCTGCGCTTCCAATCCTAGCTTCGAAACACATCTCTTGGCTTAATAATAATTCTTTGACAAGTGATAAGTTGTCGTTGAAGCTATCAAATTAATACTACTTTTCAAGGCAACTTCAGTATTGCCAAGTAGTATTCAAGAAGGTAGATAGGGCTAAAATAACCCTGAGTCGTCTCCCAACGAACACGGAATTGCTTTTGAATATCTGACTCCTACGAATGCTATGCAATGCTTATGGATAAAAGTAATGTTTGGAGAATGTTTAAAGAACAAATAAGAAACTTAAAAACAGTTACGATGAAATAGGCTAATTCCACTGCTTTTCCAAGGTAGATTCGTCATCGGTTATTCACGGATAATTGTTCAATTGATTATTGTTTAAGTTTCAAATTAATTAAAGTACATTCTTAATTAATTTGAGGGCGATCATGCATTTAACCAAAGTAAATTCTCAATCAAATGCAAAACCTTTCTAGATTATTCACAATAAATTCAACCAAAGTACATTCTCAATCAAATTCTATTGTGTTTAATCATGTTTATTCTTAAATCTCCTAACCAAATTAAAAGCTAATCAATCAAAGTAAATTCTCAATTGATTATAGTTGAAATTATTACTAATCAATCAAAGTACATTCTCAATTGATAGTAAAAACCATTTAATCATATGAAAGTTCCTAAATTAAATCAAAGTAGATTCTCAATTTAAACCTAGAAACCCTAAAACACATATAATTAATATGCATGTAGATTCAAACACATTATGATGCAAAAATCTTTGCTTTTAACAAGATAGAGAGATGAAAGACATAGAGAGAACAACTTAAATCAATAATCAAAGTAAACAATTGCATTAACTGAACGTAACCTCAGAATCCGTCATGGAATTACAGCAGAATAGCCCTAGATGCTTCGCTCTCCATGAATGGAGTTGAATACAAGATGAAAGAAAAGTGAGAGGAGTATGGGAGAATGAATGAATTAAGTGAAGTCCCATTTTTCTGCCTCCCTTCGGTCTCTTTATATAGGCTTGATTGGGCTTGGACTCTGAATAGTTTGTTGATAAGATATTTTCTGTTGATATATTATATCTTTCAAATATTCATTAGATTAAATCAGTTTTAAAGAATATTTGATAGATATTAACTTAATTATCTTATATCCTATATCTTCCAAATAACTAAAAGATTTAGATAAAAAATTATTTGGAAGATATTTTCTGTTGATATTCTCAAATTAAATTCAACAACTGAATTTTATCTTTTAGATTTCTGACTTTCCAAAATTGCACAAATACCCTGAAATTTCCTCTATCTGCACTTTAGCCCCTTATGAATTTTCCAAATAAAAACTGATTTTGGGCCTTGAATTGCCATTTGGACCAATAAAACTTATATTCTCAGCTGCACAAATAAACATTAGAACATCCAAGAATAATTTATGCACTAAAACTCACTTTTTACGTCTCTTTATTTCCCAAAACCCAACAATTCCAATCATCACAAATTCACTTATAATCAACCATTTAAGCACAATTATCCCATCAAAAATTTGAATTTTAAAGCATAAATGTGGGCATAAATATGCACTCATCAACAAGCAATTGTTTTGTGGTGTCAGATCTAACATTAATTTTGTAAAGAAGTCTCATGCTTGATTGGGAACGTTCCAATTAGATTTACCAGCCATGAGTCTAATGCACACTAACAATGTTGACTCAGATGAACCTTCAAATACAGGTTGGTTCGCCTCTGCCAATAAATTGTAGAACCTCTGAGTGCTTTCATTTGGAGACTCTTCATCAAAACCATAGTCTTGTTCTTGGTTAGCATGTCGACGAAGAGCATTGTCGACCATCTCATGCATATACGTAAATTGATCTAGCTCAGTTGTATGTTCAAAAGTGTTCGAACATGAAGCTTGTCGCTTTTCACCAATAGTGGAGGTAGAAGGAATTTCTTCATTATGAAATGTTTGAACCGTGTAATTTGGCATGAACCCTTTTTTATATAGGTGAACTTTGACAACATCATCTTTCAAAATCCTTGTATATTCGTACTTGATGCATGGGCATCGAATTCCTCCATCAAGAGCAAAATATTGATATTGTCGTGCCGCCTGCACAAACTCTTCAACTCCTTCCACAAAATGTTCCTTCAAACCTCTTTTTCTGCTATAACAACGGTCATACATCCACCCACAGTGGTAGGGGGCTTCGGTCATGTCCTGTGACAAGCCAAACGACAAAAAACTTAGGCATAACAACAAAATTCCATGCAACATAAGTAATAAACATGTTACTACTTAAGTCGAACATGGAAGGCAAACTTATGATGATGAAATATGGTCAATTTCATTCTATACAACTATAAAATGCCTAAAAGTGTCCAAAAGGCAATGGGAGAAATTGGTCAATAAATGTAGTATAAACTTAATCAAATTGACACATATAGAATTAAAAAAGTTGTTATATATATTTTTTAATTTATATGGTGCATACATATTACTCTCCATCAAGAATCCCATCATATGGATATTATTTTATTGTCATCCAATGCCAAATCAGACAACAACTATATTAAGTAGGGAAGAGCCATAATAAAACCGAAAAAACATCCATAATCAAACTTATTAGGATATGAAGATTACTTATTGTTAGGCTACTTTAGGTGAATTCTCAATTTCTCACCTTTTTAGTAGACTTTTTTAGGTTTTAAGTACTCAAACTTTGAGTTTCAGGTAGATGTTCCAATTTTAGTTGTTTCTTAGCTTCATTTCACTATTTCAAACTTGTTAAGATATCAACATTACTTATTGTTAGGCTACTTTATGTTAATTCCCAATTTCTCACCTTTTTAGTACACTTTTTAGGTTTTAAGTAGTGTAATTTTTAGTTTTAAGTACTTTAAACTCAAATTTGAGTTGTTTCTTAGGTTCATTTACCTACTTTAAACTTGTTAGGATATGAAGATTACACATTCTTAGGTTACTTTAGGTGAAATTTGAATTTTTCACCTTTTTAGTACATTTTTTTAAGTTTTAAATAGTGTAATTTTGATATTTAGGTACTTGATCCAATTTGGCATCTTTCTTAGCTTCATTTAAGTACTTTAAGCTTGTTAAGATAAGAACATTATACTTTCTTAGGTTATTTTAGGTGAATTTCGAAATTGTCACCTATTTAGAACACTTTTTAGGTTTTAAGTACTTCAATTTTGAGATTTAGCTACTTGGTCCAATTTAACATGTTTCTTAGCTTCATTTAATTACTTTAAACATGTTAGGATAAGAACATTACACATTCTTAGGCTACTTTAGGTGAATTTCGAAATTGTCACCTATTTAGTACACTTTTTAGGTTTTAAGTAGCCAAATGTTAGCATTTAGCTATTTGATCCAAGTAGTTTAGGTTGTTTTTGGAATGTAGTTTATAGTTTCTCGTTTTAGGTCTTAAGTAGTTTGGAATTTACCTTTGTTTTACTACTTTAGTTGCTAGTTTTAGGTCTTAGGTAGTCAATTTAAACTACAATGAAGTAGTTTCTTCTATTACCAATAAGGAGTATTGGTAAATCTTGAAGAAAATTGTTTTGATGATGCTGCAAGAAGTTTTAGTTGAAGAAGATATTAGAATTATTTAAAAGCAATTTGTAGAAATTAAATATAGTAGGAAAGTCTTGTAAACTTTGTAAAACTTGCATTTTTAACTGAAATAATCGATTATGGAATGGCAATAATCGATTATCACAAAGTCATCCAGGAATAATCGATTATCACATCATATAATCGATTATCACATTTTTTGAAAAACCTGTAACAGACTTGAATAATCGATTATCACTTACAATAATCGATTATTCGTGGCAGTTGGAACTTAACCTTAGATATTCAGAACAACTGGCTATATATTGGGTTTCTATGAAGTTCAAAAAGAGAAAGTAGTTGAACAGAAGCTCTTGCAGAATACTGTTTGTCAGAGGAAGTTCTCAGAAGCTATAGTTCAAGTTCCCTTGCTTGGTCTCGTGAACAGGAGGGGCTCGTGTTTCGTGTGTCGATAGTCGGAGCAAGCTCTCTTCGAGTTAGCAAGGTGCTCTGCCTAGTCTCCTGAATAGGAGAAGCTCACGTTTCGTTTGTCGATAGTCGGAGCGGTTCTCTTCGAGTTGGTAGAGTGTTCTTCTTCCGGTTCGTTCGTCGAAGGAAGGTTTATTTATCTGTTTAATTCACTATTTGTTGTAATCTGTGAAACATCTTTTTAGTGGAACTGTTAATCACTTTATAGTGATTAACGACTGGATGTAGATTCTGTTGAATCGAACCAGTATAAAAATTACTCGTGTGATTTTCTATTCCCTACATTTTTTATCTTTTACGCATATCAACTGTTCGATAAATTTTCTGAAAGAAAATTGATTTTCTAAAAATAGACCAATTTATTTTAAAAAGGTGACTGAACACGCTTTTTGCTACTCTAAGCTTTATTCCGCTGCGTTACACTCTGTCTGGTACCAATCAACATCTTCTGTTTGGAGAGTTCTTACAAGAAACCACCTCTAAAGAGGCTACCACTACACAAATTAAATTCATATCTTTAACTTTAAAAACCAATTATTAACCAAACTAGCCCCAACTTGTTGGAAAATATACAATCATATAATTGACATCAAAATATACCACAAAATCATGCACAAGCAGAATAATACTAATCCAGCCACACAATTTACCCTCATAATAACTTATATACACGATCAATCAATTATGAAAACTCACAACACTCAGGCTTCTCTTTTGAAATTTAAAACACATAAATGAAAAGGTTTGGAAAGGAGATTCTCCCTTGGCAGTTCAAGGCTTGAGAGTCTTTCAGACCACCACCACCTAAGATGCTACCAAGCATACAAACCCTCTTTCAACTTCCAAAAATCCAGAGTGTACAGCTTCTCATTTCAGAAAAGGCTAGGCTAAGCAGAGTAATGTACAATACAGGACAACCACCAGCAATGTAAGCACCAGATAATGAAATTGACTCAAGATCAACTCTAGACCAGATTAATAGAAGCAACAAAAGCTCAATTATGAACAGCAGATCAGAGTTTACACTTACACTGAGACAAAACCAGAACATTCAACAATGACAAGCAAGAAACAAAGCTTTTGATCAAAGTAAGCACAACAAATAGAACCTAAGGAATAGAACTAGAACAGATTAGTAAAGCAAGAAAAGGGACTTAAGTTGAACCAATACTGAACAGATTTGATTTATAAATTGGCATACCAAACTGTTTGACATTGTGCCTCAGAGAAACTTGTTTTATTTTTCATATTTGATGTTCCGAATTAGAGGCAGCTACGAATTAGAGGCAGCTATTGTGAATTGCACTAAGTCCTTCAACTCTTTTTTTTTAACTTGTAACAGTAGGATTAATCCTTAATTGCTTCAAATGTTATTGACTTACAGCTCTTGCTACAATCCACAATAGACTAAGATCAATGCAGTTTACAAATCAGCACTTTACTTGCATCAGATTAAAGGTTCAACTTAATAAAAAAAAAACACATAATTGGTTTCATTGATAACTTTTGACTCTAGCATCAAATTTCACTCTTAACCAAAACTGTAGAAATTGAACTTGAATAACAAAACAGCAAACACAAGTGACTCTTGAATATGATTGAACTAGAAGCTTAGCAATGAACTAATACCAAGCAGAACAAACACACACTCAAAACATTAACACAGACTTCAAAGAAAAACCAGTTCAGTGTAGTTGGCCAAACGAGAGACTGATGCTGCTGTAAGCATCTTGCACCGAAGCTCAATGCAACATTTCATAGCTTAATTGGTGTGCATTTGCTATCCACAAGCAGGTTCAACTTTCAGCTCACAGAATTTCAAAAGTGCAATACAATTACATGTAATGTTCAGCATCAAAAACTCAAGACAACTTCAGATAAATGAAATGACATTAAAACTGCTATTGAAGTCTGTCATCAAGCTCATTCAATTGAATATCACTGCTTATGATGATGGACAGATCTTACTCAAAGCAAAAACTCAACTGAATCAGTTAAACTCAGATTTAATTGACAATTAAAACAAAGCAACATGACATAGACAAAACAGAAATGGATCTAGAAATTAAAACTCAAACAAAGAAGATTCACCGAATTAAAATGAACTAAGACTCAATATAATGACTCAAACACAGAACGACACAAACAGATGTACAACACAAGTCAACTTGGAAACATAAACACAGGAACTTCACTGAATGAAGATGCACGATACACTAATAGAGAAGAAACGCAACAACTCTAATCAGAATAACAAATCAAGACAATAGAGAGATATAATGAACAACACATAAGTGAAGGAAACTCATAATACCGAAACAACACAAGACATTAAAGGAATCATAAAACAACGCAGAGAATGAACAAAATTAAACACGACTCAGAATCAAATGAACGAAACATGACTCAGACAAGGCCGAATCAAGAAAACAAAACTCAAACAACGAAGGAAACAGAAACACGATACTTACCTTTGACGCATGGACGACCAAAGCTCTAGATACCACTTGATGGACGAGCACCCGAAAAGATGACGATAGAAGCTGTGCGACCACGATTCGAACTCCTCGAAGCTTCTCCAACGAGTCAAGACGCAACGGAATGGAAGCGAAGCTCTAGATTGAGAGTTGACTTTAAGGAAACTGAGAGAAACGAAATCGGTTGCAGAAAACCCTAAAATCTTGAACAAACCCTAGAAAAGAGGGAAAACTCAAATTGGACCGATTAAACGGTTCAAACGCAAGATTGATCGGTTCAAAAGTGTTTAAACGGTGCAAATGGAGGTTTAATCGGTAGAAATCAAAGAACAAATGATAAAAAGGGTTTCAATCGGCTAAATGGAGGGAAATGGTTTGAGAAGGAAGAAACCCTAATGTGTGGTTGGAGATTGAAAAAGAAGAACAAAGATGTGGTTCTGTGATGAAGAAGAAGTGAGAAAATATGAGAGGATGAAACTTACAGATAAGATGAAAATCGGAAGATGTGGCTTGCGAGATGGAGAAACGAGAGAGAGAATGTGGATGTGCGTGTTTGATACGCGAGAGGTGAAATGTGAAATGAGATGGCGTTTCTGTGCGTGAGAGGAAAGGCCAAAGACGTGGAATGGAGGAGCTGACGCATGCGCTAACGAGGTGGCAGCGAAGGAGAGGTAGCGTGGAGGAGAGAGAAAGCACCGTGAAAATGGAAAATGGAAGGGAGAGAGTGTGCTTGGAAGGTGGCTAGAGGGAGTCTTTGGACTCTCTAGCCTATGACTTTCAAGAGAGAATAGTTTCTGATTCAGAAAACTCAATTCTCATTAATCTCAAAAGTGAATGATACAGTGATGGAGACGGATATTTATAGTAACCCATGCTCCTTACAAGCTAACCTATAAAAGGTAAAAATACTAAACAAGGACTACGTCGAGCAAAATAATACTAATCCAGCCACACAATTTACCCTCATAATAACTTATATACACGATCAATCAATTATGAAAAGAAAACCAAAACATTGTAAAACTTTGTCAGCACAACATTCATGCAAATATTCAATGCACAACCAAATCAACATCATCATTATCCTTTCAACTATTGTAGTATTCCTCTTTCTGCTCCCATCAATGTCCTATACACAAAGTTTACATTTAAAATTACTTGAAAAATTGTCTTTGATCCAAGAAATACTTCAATCTTTTTTCAGTCACGGTGAAATATGCATCAAGAACCCAAAGAAACAAAATGAGTTGCCTTAATCAAGTCAAAATATAAACAAGAGAAAGCTCAATCAGAATGAAGAAATTGAAGTCAGATGTTTGGTTAAAATGTTAAAACTAAACTTTACAAAAGGTGTAAGTTGTTCTTCATATTAGAACAAAAAAGTAAACAAATTGTGACTATTATAATTCAAAAATTATGACACATTCAATCAGAAAAAACAAATCCAGACCTTTTGTTGTGGCAATTGAACACTACGCATCTGTCAACACTACTTAACTGCAATGCCCTCGAGACACCAACCTCCACGAACCCCATCCTTGTCGCAACACCCACAAAAACACAAACCCTAGCCACACAAGTCGCAAACCAACTACCAACGAACCATCGTCAACGTCTGCAACAACAACCTCTTCAAATCGGCTTAGGACGACAACCTTCACACTGACTCTTGGAAATGGGAACGAACAGAGAACAAGAAATGGAAGAGCGTCACCCTACAATGAACCTCCGTCAGCGTCCCCACCACCAAAGTCGCAATGTCAAACCGCACGGTCAAACATGCTGAAAACCACCAAACTCGTGACCCACACAATTGACGACGAACCTAAGGAAAAGGAGGGAGTTCGCCAAACCTTAGGAAAGGGAGGGAGTTCTCGGTAATAGGCCGTCTTCAATACGTGCCTTTATTGTAGTGGTCGCAACTTAGAAATCCAATTTTTGAATCATAAAAAATGAAGTTAGCGAAAATGAAAAACCCTAAAACCCAAATACTTTCTATTTCCAGGTCATTTTAAATCTTTTCCAGATCGACCAATGAAAGCGCAACACATATTGGAATTAAAAGTTAAAGTTGAAATATCATTATCCTTCAACTTAAAATGTGATTATTATACAATTAAAATAAGTTTCGAAGATTTTTTAAAGGTCTAAACTGTCAATTGCGCATTGTTGGCTTCAGGATTTTGGTTCTTATATTTGGGCGCCTTACTACCTACAACAGCACTGGTCATTCTGGTGGAAAGGTGATGAAAGAAGGACCACTCATGGAAGGCTGGTTCATCATCCTAGTGTCTGCGTGCGTCTGCGTTATCGTAAGAGCCATATTCTCCCTTCAAACAAAAACCATCAACACCCCTCCAGGCCCTCTTCACATCCCAATCGTCACAAGCATCCAATGGCTCCTCAAATCCTTAAACCAACTCGAGCCGATTCTCCGAAACCTCCACGCCAAGTTCGGCCCCATCGTCACCATCCGCATCGGATCTCAACGAGCCATATTCATCGCCGACCGCACCTTCGCCCACCAAGCCCTCGTCCAAAACGGTTCCCTCTTCTCCGACCGCCCCAAGGCTCTCGCTGTCTCCAAAATAATCTCCGGCGACCAACGCAACATCAGCTCCGCCTCCTACGGCCCCACGTGGCGTATTCTCCGCCGAAACCTCATCTCCGAGGTGCTCCACCACTCACGCGTTAAGTCATTCTCCGGGATCCGCAACTGGGTCCTCCAAGCCCTCCTCGCTCGCCTTAAATCTGATTCTCAATCCAACGATTCCATCAGAGTCATCGATCATTTCCAGTATTCCATGTTCTGCTTGCTCGTCTTCATGTGCTTCGGGGAGCGACTCGATGAGGGCAAAGTCAGAGACATCGAGCGCGTCCAACGGCCGTTACTTCTAGGGTTTACAAGGTTTAACATCCTTAATTTCTGGCCCAGAGTCACCCGCGTTTTGCTCCGCGAACGTTGGGAGGAGATGATTAGGTTACGCCAGGAGCAAGAGGACGTGATGATTCCACTTATAAGAGCCAGAAAGCAAAAGCAAGGCAAGGATGAAGGTGTTGTTTCGTATGTTGATACTTTGTTGGATTTGCAGTGGCCCGAGGAGAAACGCAAGCCAACGAAGAGGAGATTGTGACGCTGTGTATTGAGTTTTTGAACGGGGGCACAGACAGAGAAGTGAAAGAAGAAGACTTGCAAAAATTTCCTTATCTGAAGGCTGTGGTTTTGGAGGGTTTGAGGCGTCACCCACCTGGTCATTTTGTGTTGCCGCATGCAGTGACGGAGGACGTGGTTTTTAATGATTACTTGGTCCCTAAGAATGGGACAGTGAATTTCATGGTGGCAGAGATGGGGTGGGACCCTAAGGTATGGGAAGATCCAATGATGTTTAAGCCAGAGAGGTTTATGAATGACGAGGGATTTGACATTACTGGAAGTAAAGAGATAAAGATGATGCCGTTTGGTGCTGGGAGGAGGATTTGCCCTGGCTATAATCTGGCTTTGCTTCATTTGGAGTACTTTGTGGCTAATCTGGTTTGGAATTTTGAATGGAAGGTTCCAGAGGGAGGAGATGTGGATTTGTCAGAGATACAAGAGTTCACTGTGGTAATGAAGAATCCATTGCAGGTTCATCTTTCTCCTAGGATCTAGACTCAACCCACCTCATTATATAATAATTCTCCCAATAATGGTTTGGAAAATAATTTTCCGTGGTATGTGATTGCGATATATATAGATAGATAGATACTTCAGTGGTTATAGCGCAAGTACAGTGTAAGATTGTGATGTGTGTTTGCTTTTATCCAAGTTATGTTTTGCTTGTTAAGATGAACAGTTCCCGTCAGATTTAAGTGCGGTATCTGCGCTTTGCCAGCATGTGTAGGGGATCTACATAGTTGATCGACGAATTTTATCACCAAGTATTTAAAGAAACGCAAAACGACAAATTTGTTTTTCATAATTATTAGTTATGCCTAAGTTTTACGGAATTATTATTCATGTGTCAATACTTTGAATAAAAGGTATTTAACGAATCAGTTTCTATAGTATATTATCTTTAAATAAATTTGAATCAAACACTAGAAAGTATTTAATGAGAAACTATTTATAAATAAAAATAAAAAATATTTATGTTTGAATTATACTCACTAAAAAATTTAGGAGATCCTTAAAGCAAAACATTGTTTCTTTTTAGATTTTACAAGTTATCATTTATCTTAAATGTTATAATTACGCTTTTTACACAATTCTATATGATTTTATTATTGATTCTCCTATTATTATTATTATTATTATTATTATTATTATTATTATTATTATTATTGTGATATAGTTGTTATTATAAAATAGTAACTCAAAATAAAAGTTCAGATCCATTTGATTATGAAAAAGATTAGGAAAGATCTTCCAATTTTTCTCATGATTATCCCTTACGAAGGAATTATAATACTTTTTTTACGACCTCCATGGACATATGTCTAGAATACCACCGCTGTTAAAAGTATTATAGAAACACTCTTCACAATATATTTATTGGACACTAGGCAATTGTTTGAAGATTTTGTAAAGTATATTTTTAAGTGTTTTGAGAGAGATAACCAACATCTTATTTAATTAAAAAAATTAACATAAAAGTAATTTTATATCGGTTCGTTCCAGTTGAGTCAATTCTAAATTTTCAATCAAATTACATATGGTTCTATTATAGAAAATAAGTTTAAAAAATTATCTCTAACTTACAAGAAGATAAAATATCACTCATGGTTATATGAATATACAATCTCTATAAACAAAACATACAAAGTTTTTCTAAACTATTTATTTAAATACTTAAATTTAAGCACAAGTATACCAAAACCTCTTCAAGATTAACTATAATAAGATTTTTTTTACAAGATTTCACACTCACATATGAAATACATACACTTCTTTCCTTGAATATTATTTCACAATTGTAAAGAGTTTATAAGTAAGATTTGTCTCAATTTTACGTTGTCTAGATAAAAAATTTAGTTACAAAAAGGATCCTTCAGACATTCCTTACTACAAAGGAAGACCCAAAAGAAACATGACTCTAATATTACTATCAAAAGTTTTTTCTCTTTATCCATATTTTATTTAGAATCATATGACCTTTTTGTTAAGATGTGCAAATATCTGTTAGCTATAGTTTAAAATTTGTACAGGTTCTTTTAACCGATGAGGAATCATATATATGTGTATATATATATATATATATATATACATATACATATATGTATATGTATATATATACATATACATATACATATATGTACATATATACATATACATATATGTACATATATACATATACATAATATACATATATGTATATGTATACATATACATATATATATATACATATATGTATATATACATATATGTATACATACATATATGTATACATACATATATGTATATATACATATATGTATATATATATGTATATGTATACATATATATATACATATACATATATATATACATATACATATATGTATGTATACATATATGTATACATACATATATGTATATATACATATATGTATATACATATATGTATATATACATATATGTATGTATACATATATGTATGTATACATATATGTATGTATACATATATGTATATATATATATGTATATGTATATATGTACATATATGTATATGTATATATGTACATATATGTATATGTATATATATACATATACATATATGGTACACTAATATCTGAAATAAAATATCAGAGTTATTCTTTAAACATTTTCATACTTTTAAATGGACATATTATAAACAACACAATATACGACACAATATACTAATACATTTACCTACTAAAAATATTAAAACTTAGAGATAAACAACACAATATACGACAATGTAAAACATAAAGTATTATGGTGCATGTTCGTGGTCAGATTACAACCAAAAATATACTAGCAAGTTTATTGGATTGTTGTAGTATAACAAGTATCGTATCCATAGGGATTTAGTAGAAAGTACAATGTTTTAAAATGTCTTGAAACTAGATTTATGATGGTGAAAATGTTAAGATAAAATCGTCTAGAACATAAATCGTCTAAACAACCTAGGTTTTCAAGTTTAGCAAAAATCATTAAACGAAATATTATTATTTATGAAAAACTATTGAAAATAGTAGTTTCTAATGAAGAAACATTTTATAACTTCCAAAGCCAAGAGTACAAGAGTAAATGAAAATATATTAATCTAACTAAGCCTGAATATAGTTTGTACAATGATCAAACTGGTTTGAAACAACATTATTTTTCTTGACACAAACCCCTAGCGATAAGGTCAAAAACTTGTTGATTCTCCAAAGCAAATTTTGTTTCCAGCAAGAATACTGAATATTGTAGTACAACAAGTGTTGTATTCACAAAGATTTAGAAAAAAAAACAGTGTTCTAAACAAGCTTGACCTTGAATAAAATTGTAAAAAGGGTGTATAAATAGTGCAAAACAAAACTAATGTACTAAAATAGAGCTATTTTAGCAATGAAACACGCAAAATAGTTTGGGATTGAAAAGGATTGACTTCAAGATGATAAAGATGTGTTGAAGTTAGATTTCACCACTTTGTCCCTTTCTTGTAAAGGTTGATTTATAAGTTATAAAGATGCAATTAATCATGTCTTGGGAGTTCTCTTTGAATGTAACTTTAGGTCCATTCCATGAACCTAGAGTCTAAGATCATCAAACTTCAGTATGACTCCTTAGTAACTTCTTGAATGGATGACCTTCATTAAGATTAGGACTCTATAACAAGGTAGAGCCTTAGATTTATTCCTAACATTACAAGCAATAAGAGAATTAGTTGGACCATAACTTGAAACCAATTCCTATTAAAGACAAATTCGTCTATCCACCCAAAAGCTCTCATGTTTTGAAATTTAATCAAATAACATTAAACCTTAAACATACACAATTTGAAACCAAAATCCCCAAACATACAAAATCATAGAAAAACACTTAGGTCTTAGGAAGTAGAAAAGTATCTAGGTCAAAACAACCAGACGCATAACTAAATGTTGTTATGCTTGAAGCATCTAAGAGAGATTGAGTTAAACATTTAATGCTTATAATACCTAGAATAGGTATTTAGCCTCTCTCGCAACAAAATAGGTCGAGACAATGTCTCTGACAAAACAAATTAAAAGACATAATTGTTAAAATATAAAAGAAAGCTTAAGCAAGCTAAGCACCATTTGTTTAAAAAGAGATAAAAGTTAAAGAAGTGCTTACGTGACTAAATGATCTCATAAGCTTAACAAGTACCTTATGATGAAGTATATATCTACGCTTGGTATCTTTAGAGAAAATAACTTAATTGTAAAATGCTATCTAACGGTAGGAAATCAAAAATACTTTGTTGTTCTAAGCAAGCATTAAATGACGTTAAATGCTCAACATTCAAAAACAAAAAAATAATAAGAAAATACGTATCTCCTCATGCACAATTTACTCTAATCTTGTAGATAAGTTATTCTATACGCATCCACAACGCTACATATCAAAATAAAAAAAAAAGTGGATGTTCGAGACACATAATGTTCCTCACTTGAAGCAAAGTCCAAAAAGATCGTACAACCTACTTTAAGCAAAGGACTAAAAAAGCATGTCTACTTTAACAAGTTGACTTATCCAATAGTTGTTGTGCAAAGAAAAAAGAGAAAACACATGTATAAAGGTACAAACTCAGTCTAATGGATATATATCCATGAAGCTTATAAATAAAATATCTCTCAAGAGGAAAATGAAGATATAGCTTAAGAGAATCTCTTAAGAAAATAAAGCTTATAGAGATATATTCATGCAGAAAAGAAGAAGAGAAAGAGCTCAAGAAAAAGAATACATATGAGTTGAAGAAAATAGAAGAGAAGAGAAAAAGAGAAAGAGATACTATTGAGCTTCTCTCTTACAATGGTAAGAAATTTAACGCTTAAGCTCGAGAGTATCTCTTTCTCTTTTTCTCTTCTCTTCTCTTTTCTTCAGCTCAGATGTATTCGTTTTCTTTGAGCTCTTTCTCTCTTTCTCTCTTTTTGTGTTCTTGAGCTATCCTCTTGATTTTCTTCTTGATAGATCTTCTATTTATAGACTTCATGAATATATGTCTATTAGACTGGATTTGTAATTTGTACTCTTGATACTTTTAATTTCTCTTTCTTCTTCTCACATCAACCGTTGTGTGAGGCATTCTTTTTCAGTCCTTTGCTTGAAGTAGGTTGTAGAATCTTTTTAGACTTTGCTTAATGTGAGGAACATTCTATGAATATCTTCTTTGTCTTTAATGTCCACTTTTGATATTTGACCTATAGCACTGTGGATGTGTGTAGAATAGCTTATATGCAAAATTAGAGTTAACTATGCATCCAGCAGGTATCACATTTCTTATCACTTTTGTTGTTTTCGAACGTTGAACATTTAATGTCATTTAATGCTTGCTCAAAACAACAAAGTTCTTTTTTATTTCCTATCGTTAGGTATCTTTTTACAATTAAGTTCTTTAATCTGAAGATACCAAGCATATACAAATACTTCATCAAAAGATGAGGTGCTTGTTTAGGCCATGGTATCGTTTTAATCAAGTAAATGCATCTTTGGGTTTTGTCTCTTTTTAGAAAGATAATGTTTAGCTTGCTTATGATTTCTTATATGTTTTAGTAATTAAATTTTTTGATGTGTTTGTCAAAGACATTGTCTCAACCCATTTTTGTTTTCAAAAGACGCTGAATATCTACTCAAGGTATTATAAGCATTGAGTGTTTATATCAATCTCTCTTATACGCTTTTAGACAAGACATTGTCTGGTCATGCGTCTGGGTGTTTTAGCCTATATTTTTTCCTTTTCCTAAGTGTTTTCCTTGATGTTTTTCTATTCCCAGGACCTAAGTGCTTTCGTAGATGTTTTGATTAAACTTCAAAATATGAGATCGTTTGTTCGCATAGATGATTTTGTCTTTAACAATTGTCATATTGCTCTTACTATTGTAAGAGAGAAGAAAGAAACACCTGCGAGTGCTTAGACTACTTCATATTGTATTCAAATCCTCGCGACAAGAGATATAGTCTGAACTACTTTTAAGCAATCGTTTATTGCAATTCTCAAGAGAATTAAAACACTCACAACTAAACTTTGTTGAGTTAAGGAATCTTGGCAATGTTGCTAAGTACCAGGAGTGGTTCAAATATGTTAAAAAAGATGTGCTTCGTTTCTCACACCAAGAGGGGGGTGAATTGGTGTTGTATAAAAATGATTACTTTTGAAATGTTTTTCGCAAACTACAAGTCTTTAAACTTTTCTTGAATCGCAAGTAAAAATGTATGCAATGTGACATTATGCGTAATCGAATACAAGTAATATGCAATTGATTAAATGCAGAGAGTTAGGGAGAAGAAGATTCAAACTCTGAATTTTTATACTGGTTCAGCCAAGCCTACATCTAGTGTTCCTCCGATCAACCTTAGACCGAAAGCCAGTTGCACTATAAGATCTGAGTTTTTACAACAAGGTTTTTACAGCGACCTCACTCGTCAAAATGTAAACAACCTCTCTAACTCACTAATCTAAAATAACCAATTACAACAGACTAGCAGCAAGAACAATCATCTCCTGCAGTCAACCCCTTTGAGATCCCCCAAAGTCAAGAACCACGTGTTCTTCTTCCTGTATACACCACAGGGAAACAACAACACTAAAGCGTTTGCAAGAGCTTCTTGATCTAGTAGTATGCACCTCTGTTGTGCAGAATGATCAGACAGTTTGAATCAATCAATCCAGCTTCTCAAGAAAACATCAAGTCTTGTTCACCACGACAATTCTTGTTTCTTTAGCGTTTCTCTCTTTTGTAAAACTTCAAAGCATTTATCTGAAACAGATATGAAAGTGTTAAAATCAATTCTTCTTCTTCTTCTTACAGAATTTCAAATCATGGGTCTATATATATAACATAAGTCAAATCAGACGCATTTAAATCGATTATGCTATTAATCTAATCGATTTCATCTCACAGTTATAACAGATTAACAACAATCAAAGTCATTAATTGAATGCACAATTAATGTAATCGATTTGCAATTAATGTTTGGTCAACATATTTAAAAATATGATCGTTGTGATCGTTATGTCAAGTAATGAAATAGTTTTCAAATCTTTAAGAAACTTAATTGAATACAAGATGCATGTAATCGATTAAGTTTTAACACTTAGTATATTTTTGAAAACTTTTCTTTTCAAAATCCATCACAGCACACTTGAAAAATATATGTGCAAACCCACGAGTTTTAATCAATTTAAAACTTGTTGTTTTGCCACAGTTTAAAGCTTAAGCTGTCTGATGACATTAATTGATTAACCCATCATTGTAATCAATTAAGTCATGCAGATATGCTTGGTGCATGTGGTTTTTCCATTTCAAAACTCATACTATGCATACTTAGATATAATCACATTTCCAACACAGTAGTATGCAACAAACAACACAATATTTTCGCAGTTATACTTGTATTAATTCTCACAGTAAACACATTAGCATATTACACATAGAACACAGTACATATACATGTGTTTTTATTAACTATGTGTTGTCATCATCAAAAATAGACATCACGGAGATTGTGGATTCAGCTAAACCTGTGCTCCCCTATATCGGTGGGTTGCTGAGTACCAAGAGTGGTGAGAATATTCAAAGGAAATCTCGATGGGGTTGTTGAATACTATGAGTGATGTTAATACTCATTTGTAATCGTGTGAAGATTATAATGGAACCCTATGCGGAAGAGACTAGACATAGCTCAGTTGGAGTAAACCAATATAAAATCCCTTATGCAATTATCTCTTCTCTTACCTAAACGATCCTCTTGTGAAAACCTACAGTTGCGCTTTATTTCCAAACACAAGAATCTTCCAAGGTAAAAGATTTATTTCATAAAGGAAGTTCTTAACAAAACGCTGCAGTATCTATATTTTGAATGACATGCTAAAAGTTGTTATCATAAAATCCTATTAAGTCGATATTACAATTATTTAAAAGAAGATTTTAAGAGTTCGACAACATGCTATATCAGAAGGGTTGCGAAAAGTTTTCCATTAACACTATTCAACCCCCCCCCCTCCCACCTCGTTCTAGTATTTTTCAAGTACTTTAGTTTCCACTCAATCCCAAGTCAGTGAAATAAGATGAGTGATCAGTTCTTCCAACAACAATCATAAACTAATTCATAAACATGGAATAAAAGCATATTTGCATATTTAGAAGAGAGTTCCAAAGGGTTATATATTTGTTTCAACACTTTAATAGATTTAGCTCCTCATAATGGATAAAAAGAATTTAATACAAGGAAGAGTTATCATCCCTTAAACCTTTAATAATATTCTTTAAAGTACAAAGGAAAGTGTTTGAGAAACTTTTTAAAAGTCTCTATCTAAGCTTTGTTTAGAAGTCCCTTAAACTAAAGGAGCAAGCTATTTTTATAAACTTTCTAGGACGTGGCTTCAGCGGTGAAAGTGTGGCTCTAGTTGTAGAGGTTTCCTTCCAAGGTGAGTTTCTTTTACAGCTCATGCCTCATGCTTTCAGTGCTATAACCATTATGATAACTTCTTTGAGAAGGAATCTTCATGGCTATGCCTCAGGTTCAGTGCTTGAGGTTTCCCTTCAAGACGCGTTTTCTTGTATGGCTCAAGCCTCAAGATTGCCTCTCAACCGCACCAAATTAAGTTTTGCCTAGATTTTTTTTAAAATTTCCTCCATTTTCTTTTTTTTTCCTTTGACTCTCTGTAATCATCAAAACTTGCAAAACAAGTCAAATTAGGGTGATTTCTACAGATATTTAACATAATAAAAATAAGATAAGTGTGAAAGTTTCATAAAAATTAACTTATATTCGACATTTATCAGGGAGCCAACAACAACAAGTTTATCCACAACTTTCTCGTTGTCAAGAAAATATTGGGAGATGGGCAAATTATTTTTATGCATGCAAAGTTGGGTTTTGAGTTTCTTGATTTTGCCTTCGTGTGAAAAGAAAAATAAGCTTGGAGAGTGGACTAGATTTGAAAAGAGCTTTACAATCCCACCATTTTATTGAGAACTAGAGTGGACATGAAGGAGTGGAGTGACACATCAATGAGGAAATATTGTTGCTCATGGTAAATATATGCAAGATAATGGTGTGATTCTCGTAATCTTGAAAACAAGAGGAAAGAAAAGAGTTATTCAAGAAAAGGGTGATTGTAACCTACTCAGAGTAACTAAGACTTGTTGTTTCAATAAAAGAAAATGATCATAATCTAGTTTAAGACTAATAGGAGTAGTAAACACATGTTTAGCAAAGGTAAATTAGAAGAAAAAATCTCAGAACTTTAAGTTAGGGATGAAACAAGAAGCCATGAACAAAAAAAACAACTTTGGATACCATATAACAGAAATAAGAACAAAGAGGAAAAGGGAACACCTATATTATTATATTCATATCAGAAAAAGAATAGTACACCACCACCGAAATTTATGGACACAGACTTTGAGGAGCTCAACGTTGCAACAGTCATTGGAAGACATTCAACAAATGCCTACCCTTGGTTGCTTCCAACCGAGTCTTTCTATGCCTTTAAATTTATAAAAAAATTGTCTTTCATGCTTGATATGTTGTCATTGAAGCTATCAAATTAATATTATTTTTCAAGGCAACTTCAGTATTGCCAATTAGTATTCAAGAAAGTACCTAGGGTTAAAGTAGATAATATTCTCCCGGATTAGCTCGGGTCATGCACTATGCAGTCTGCCTAAAGTTGTTTCTCTATTCTTGACTTTCTCTCTTTTCCTTTTGTTCTTTTATTCTTGCTTTAGAGAAAGATTTCAAATAATAAATAAGTAAGAATTTGTTTAGGTCCACTCCCAGAAAAAAGAGGTGTGTCACAATGGACAACTTAAATACCAAGTCTTTCCTAACCAAAGTATATTCAAACTAGCCTTAAATACTTCTCAAGAGAAATTATTAATTAAAACAAGAACAAAGATTTTGCTAATAATAAGAATAAATAAAGGCTACAAAATAACTCAAACTAAATTAAATGTATATACGTTAAGAAAAAAATTAAAATAAAAATGAAAATAAGAATCAAAATATTCAAAATACTAACCGTATTCCTCGGTAACGTTGCAAAATTTGATACGCTATCATTGAAGCTATCAAATTAGTATTACTTTTCAAGGTAACTTTAGTATTGCCAAGTAGTACTCAAGAAAGCAGATAGGGTTAAAGTATCCCTGAGTTGTCTCCCAATTGCTTTTCAATATTTGACTTTTATGAATGTTGTGCAATGCTTAAGAATAAAGTGAAAAACTATGCTAATGAAGTTAATGTTTGAAGAATGTTTGAAGAACAAATAGGAAACATCGAAACAATTATAATGAAATAGGTTAATTCCACTACTTTTCCAAGATAGATTCATCATTGGTTATCCACATATTATTGTTCAATTAATCATTGTTCGGGTTCAAATTAATTAAAGTACATTCTTAATTAATTTGAGGGTAATCATACAGTTATCCAAATTAAATTCTCAATCAAATGCAAGGCCTTTCTAGATTATTCACAATGAATTCAACCAAAGTACATTCTTAATAAAATCCTATTGTATTTAATCATTTCTATTTTTAAATCTCTTAACCAAATTAAAAGTTAATTAATCAAAGTAAATTCTCAATTAATTATAGTTGAAATTATTACCACCAATCAAAGTACATTCTCAATTAGTAGCAAAACCCTGTTTAATCACATGAAAGTTTCTTAATTCAATCAAAGTAAATTATTAATTAAACCTAGAAACCATTGAACTCATATGATTAATATGCATATAGATTCAAACACCTTATGATGCAGAAATATTTACTTTTAATATGATTGACAGAAAGACATAGAAGAAGAATAACTCAAATCAATAATCAAAAGAAACAATTACATTAATTCAACATAACCTCAGAATCCATAATGAAAAGCTTAGCCCTCCATGAATGGAGTGAAACACATGGTAAAATAAAAGTGAGCTGAGTGGTGGATGATGGCTTCCAATGGAGGAGTCTGAGTGAATGAATGAGCTCTTATTTCTGCCTCCCCTAGGTCACTTTATATAGGCTTGATTGGGCTTAGACTCTGAGTATTCTATTGATAAGATATTTCATTTTGAAATATTTTCATATTAAATCAATTATCTTAAATATATCAACTGAAATATCTCTCAAATTTCATTATGTTCTCAAGTTTTCAAAATTACAGAAAAACCCTTGAACGTTTCTCTAATTACACTTTAGCCTCTTTTGAATTTCCCAAAATTTCACAAAAGCCCCTCAGTTGATCAGTCTTTACCAGGATTTGTTGACTCTTTGACTAGGTCTGACCATGTTGATTTGTTTGACCCAGAAAAATCAGTCTACTTATGGTCTGCCACATGTAGATACCCTTTCCACCCAAAAGTAGAGTTTTAGATTAGGACAAAAGTTTTGCTTTTGTGCCGCGAGATTCTGCAGAACAAGGTTTTCCGTTTGCAGTGGCGCATGTAAGAAGGGATTATGGTTTGGTGATTTCTGATGTAGGTTTGATTTTGCTAGGGTTGGACACTCGTGGTGGTTGAAGAATGTTCGCGAGGATGAAAGTTGATAGAGGAAGGTCACAGGACGGCGGCAAGGTTGTAGGGTGATGGCCTGATGGTTTGCGCAAAGGAGATGCACGAATCTACAAGGCATGGTGGTGTGATTGGGCTTCACAGCGGCTTGGGGCATTGACGGTTAGGGTTTCTGCGATTTGGGATTTGAAGGTGAATCTGGGCTTGATGATGAACGCCAGAATTGTGAATTTTCCATGGTTGACGATATGCCCTCACAATGGCGGTTAAACGGCGCTGCTACGGCATGGAAAAAAGGCTCTAGATGGCGAAGGTAGTGGCTTGGCGGTGGTGGTGTGATGGCAACCTCCTTGGCTAGGTTTGGCCAAAGCTAGGAGATGTGCATGAAAGGGTGTTTGCTTGGGTGAATGGTGCAGAAATGTGGTAGTAAATGGTCCAAGGATGATGAGTTAAGGTATGGATGGGGTAGAAGTTAAAAGCCTATAGGAAATATGGTGGTGGTGGTGTAGTGTTTGGTTGCTCCAAGAGAGGTTAGGCCAACTCAAGGAGGTATGTGACTAGAAGGACCTCTAGGATTGTTCTAGTCTTGATTGTAACACCCCTTATAGAGTGCCACTAGAAAATAACAAAATTCGAAATATAAGCCAATTTTTTTTTCATTTAAAATTAACATTGCGGAAACAAAACCTCAAAAAGTTTTAAACGTCTTACAACATAAGTTCGAACCTTACAAATATCAAATCCATTATTGAAAAATGTAAAATAACTTTAAGACATGATAATTTCCCCATAACTATTCCCATATCTCCCGTCATGCTACTCCATCCATGCCTTATCTGCAACGCCTTCTACTCTCGTACAAGTACGATAATCGCAGGTGGAACCACAACCACAAAAAGAAAGGGTGAGTAACTAAGAACATAACATAGCATATAATTTCAATGTTAACATCATAACATAGACTATCATAGTCATCACATTACAATACATCACATTATTCAACTCATAACTCTGATCATCACCACCCAAACTATCATAGTCATAACATTACAATACATCACAGTATTCAAAACAACGACTTAGATCATTCTCACAAGCTTCTGTTGTTTTCTTGAATTTTGTCGTACCAAACCTGTTTCGTAAAATAGGGCAATTCGAGCCGTCTTCCATCGCAACTTCAGACCTATCCTATCTCCCCAACTCCTCAAGGAATTACGAGTAAAAACTCAGGTTAGGCGCACCCACCAAACATTGTACTCACACGAGGAAAGGGTGACACTCGAATCTCAGTCTCCGTAAAGACTCAACACACTATCGTATCGCAATACGAACACCATCGATTCGACAAAAATTCTAAGGAATTAGAAAAACCCTTGAACGTTTCTCTAATTACACTTTAGCCTCTTTTGAATTTCCCAAAATTTCACAAAAGCCCCTCAGTTGATCAGTCTTTACCAGGATTTGTTGACTCTTTGACTAGGTCTGACCATGTTGATTTGTTTGACCCAGAAAAATCAGTCTACTTATGGTCTGCCACATGTAGATACCCTTTGCACCCAAAAGTAGAGTTTTAGATTAGGACAAAAGTTTTGCTTTTGTGCCGCGAGATTCTGCAGAACAAGGTTTTCTGTTTGCAGTGGCGCATGTAAGAAGGGATTATGGTTTGGTGATTTCTGATGTAGGTTTGATTTTGCTAGGGTTGGACACTCGTGGTGGTTGAAGAATGTTCGCGAGGATGAAAGTTGATAGAGGAAGGTCACAGGACGGCGGCAAGGTTGTAGGGTGATGGCCTGATGGTTTGCGCAAAGGAGATGCACGAATCTACAAGGCATGGTGGTGTGATTGGGCTTCACAGCGGCTTGGGGCATTGACGGTTAGGGTTTCTGCGATTTGGGATTTGAAGGTGAATCTGGGCTTGATGATGAACGCCAGAATTGTGAATTTTCCATGGTTGACGATATGCCCTCACAATGGCGGTTAAACGGCGCTGCTACGGCATGGAAAAAAGGCTCTAGATGGCGAAGGTAGTGGCTTGGCGGTGGTGGTGTGATGGCAACCTCCTTGGCTAGGTTTGGCCAAAGCTAGGAGATGTGCATGAAAGGGTGTTTGCTTGGGTGAATGGTGCAGAAATGTGGTAGTAAATGGTCCAAGGATGATGAGTTAAGGTATGGATGGGGTAGAAGTTAAAAGCCTATAGGAAATATGGTGGTGGTGGTGTAGTGTTTGGTTGCTCCAAGAGAGGTTAGGCCAACTCAAGGAGGAATATGACTAGAAGGACCTCTAGGATTGTTCTAGTCTTGATTGTAACACCCCTTATAGAGTGCCACTAGAAAATAACAAAATTCGAAATATAAGCCAATTTTTTTTTCATTTAAAATTAACATTGCGGAAACAAAACCTCAAAAAGTTTAAACGTCTTACAACATAAGTTCGAACCTTACAAATATCAAATCCATTATTGAAAAATGTAAAATAACTTTAAGACATGATAATTTCCCCATAACTATTCCCATATCTCCCGTCATGCTACTCCATCCATGCCTTATCTGCAACGCCTTCTACTCTCGTACAAGTACGATAATCGCAGGTGGAACCACAACCACAAAAAGAAAGGGTGAGTAACTAAGAACATAACATAGCATATAATTTCAATGTTAACATCATAACATAGACTATCATAGTCATCACATTACAATACATCACATTATTCAACTCATAACTCTGATCATCACCACCCAAACTATCATAGTCATAACATTACAATACATCACAGTATTCAAAACAACGACTTAGATCATTCTCACAAGCTTCTGTTGTTTTCTTGAATTTTGTCGTACCAAACCTGTTTCGTAAAATAGGGCAATTCGAGCCGTCTTCCATCGCAACTTCAGACCTATCCTATCTCCCCAACTCCTCAAGGAATTACGAGTAAAAACTCAGGTTAGGCGCACCCACCAAACATTGTACTCACACGAGGAAAGGGTGACACTCGAATCTCAGTCTCCGTAAAGACTCAACACACTATCGTATCGCAATACGAACACCATCGATTCGACAAAAATTCTAAGGAAATGACAGAATGTTTGCTCTCACAACTTCACCATCACAACCATACACAGATCACCATCATATACACAGTCAACCAAATTCAATGACCAATAATTAATTAAAAATTCATAATTAAATAAAAAAACTTAATTTAATTATTTTTCCTACTGACGCACCTCGTGAAATTACTAATTTCACACTTCCATCAACTAGAACAACATTTCTAGTGCACCCCCACTAAATTCCCAACACCAAAGAAAACATCTAATTCTAATACAGCCCCTTTTTACTTTAAACACACTCTCTTCTACATCTACCTTTTCAAGTAGATCCCAAAGTCATTAAATTACCTTTCCTCTCACTTCCAAGGTGGACCCCACCATTTCCACTCAACTCTCATTTTCTCTCTCTCTCTCTCTCTTTTTCTTTTACGTGCACACCTCCTTACCATTCTCTTTCTCATCCACTTTTTCATTATATCCAAAGCTACATATAATTCTACTTCTCTCACCCATTTCACGTCACACATTTACTCATCATTTTCTCTTTCTTTTCTTTTTTTCACTAAACCCAAAACTTACAATTCATATTCTCTCTGAATTATTTATGTAACCTTCACGCATCTACCCCACCATCTTCTCTTTTATTTTATTTTTTTCCCTTAACTTACTATTTGTTCTTCAACTAATACCCATTACAACCTATTTTATTCTCCTCTTCTTTCTCTAACTTACGTACCAACAACACTCCTTCACTCCCCTTCTCCTCTTCCTTTTATTTATTCTTTTTAATATCTTTTCTATCTTCCAGAACTTCTAACCCTTTCTTCTCACACTTTTATCACTACTAGAAATTCATTGATTACCGAAGGATTATTACCGAAGGCCTTTTGCCCCTCGGGAAAAATGATAATACCGACGGATTTCCCGACGGTCATTAAAGTTGGTCATTACCGAAGGCTTTTGCCCTTCGGTATTGGTCAGAGGATTTACCGAAGGCTTTTGGCTGTCAGTATATGCATTCACTTAATGAAATCTAAATTTGGGATTTCCGTCTTCCATTTTCCCAAATACTTTCCGGGAAAGCTTCCCCCAAACTTTCACTCATGTCCCTACTCTCCACTCTCCCCTGCCCTAATCTCTATCTCCCTCTGTCGTTCACAATCTGAAACCATTATTGCCATTGATTCTCAACCTGTCGAGCTCCTGTTTCTTTACGATGATGGTTTGGCGGCGTTAGGAGGTGTTGTCGTTGCGTCAGGGTTGATGTCGCAGCGTGGGCAGAGCTTCTAATTGCCAAGGGAGGCTAATCCAAGGGTTGTGTGACGAAGTAGCTTTCGTTGCGTGAGAAGGGTTGCGCGAGAGAGGGTATCGGAGGGTTGTCGCTACCGTAGAGGTGAGTTATTGGTTCAAATTATTGCTTGAAATTATGTACCTTTTGGTGGCTGCCCTGTTTGTGATGCATGTGTGAGTTAACCTAAATATATGTGTATTGCTTTTGGTTCGCATTGGAGATTTTGTTTAACACTAAATATCATTGGAAAGTTATTGCAATTGTAGTGGTGCGTTGAAGGTCGAGTGAAGCGTAGTGTAGAATTAGGAGGCTGTCTTCGTCCAGGGAGGTTGTAGCGTGGAGGTAAGCTCTTTGTCTCTGAATGAAGTGAGCATTGGTGTAGAATTATGGTTAAATGTTGAATAAAAATGTGGTTGCATTACTAAAAGAATGAGATTGTATTATTAGAGTGTTTTGAGTTCATCTTAGGAATTACATTGCTTGTATTACTGATCCTTGTTTGGGAAGGATTGAAACCACAGACTGCTATGGTCATATTAAGTTGAATGTTATTTTTTCTTATATTCCAAGCTATGTTGCATGTGTGAAATGTAGTGTTATGGCCAGATTGCTAAAGGGTATGAAGCTTTTAAATGTATTAAAGTCCTGGACATTTGATTCAGTTTTGTTTGAGTATATTAGAATAAATGTTGTTGTGAAACCGGTCATGATATCATGGTATGTGTGCATCTGATATAGGTACTTAGTTAGTTGTTACCTTTGATTTAGGTACTTACTTAGTTGTTACCTGTTTTGTTGATTCGTTTTCCAGTTTTAGCTATTTGCTTTAGCCTATATAAAGGCTTGACTGGTCATTTAGAAACCAAAACACACAAACACAGTAGTTGAACGTGAATGCAATATGTTTTGAGTTTAATCCATTCATATTTGGCAAGTGACTTAATTCAAAGAGGGCCTAGATCACATTAACAATTCACATCAAATGATCAATTATGAAGAGAAATAATGCAAGGCCTAGAATGTCATTTTCATGAATGCACACACAAGAAAAACTGAAGTTTAAATCTCTCAAGGTTAACTTTTGTCAAAACTATTCTTTGGAACTGATTCATCATGTAAAAATCACTTAATTCAATGTATGAAACTGTACGAACATGACTAAAAATTATGCACTCAAGTTAGACACTCTATCTATCATCTACAAATTAAGAGTTAAGCTAGCAAAATGAGAAATGTGCAAATCTGCAAAAACTAGTAAAAATAGAGGTAAAATGTATTCAAGGAACTTTAAAATGACTAAAGAAAGCTAGAAACAAACTCAAATTAAATTGTACAATAAACTCAAAATTTTATTACTCAACCTACAAAAACACTCTAAAACTAGGTTAAAGAAGCTAAAAGTAAGAACTAAACTAAAATAGAAAGAATACCAGTAAAGAAACTACCTAAGCAAGTCTTAAATGAGTAAAGAAAACTTCAAAAGTCACTAATTGTAAGAGATTCTAAAACTCACTAGTGAAAGCCTAAAAAGTATGCTAAACTAGTTTTAAAATGAGGATTGCACTAAACTGATATGTAGAACTGTTCAGACACTTTGTAAACAAGTTTTAAATGGTAAAAGAATGTCAAAACTAATATAACCAGTACAAAAAATTAGAATTGCCAAATTCACCCAAACAAACCCAAAAAATGCTATATGAACCAAGTAAAAATAGGAATGTAAGTATGTAGACAAGTTCACAATGCTAAAATACTAACAAAGACTTAACTAATCACTACAAATCACTAAGAAAACAAATTCTGACTATGGACGTAAAAATTAAAGCAATTAAACTAGTAAGAGTAAACCATAAAAAACTGCACTAAGTTTAAAATTGAGTTAAAATTTCATTTGAACATGTTTACATTCATCAAATTAAGTTGTTGAAGTGGTTAGTTATGATAATTAAACTTGTTTGAGTAAACCACTACTAAAACCTTAAAATGAGTACTAAAAATGTACTATAATGGTCAAAATTTGCAAACTGCACTAAACTAGCCTAAGAAACTTCAAAGAAATTGTCCTAACAAGTTTAGAATGGTAAAACCTAGCTAATTAGAAACTCACACTACAAAAACAACCTAGAACTCAAAATATGACATCCTTGAACCTAAAACTAGTTACTAGAATAGGCTAAATGTGGTCATAATGCATAGCGTATTAAAGTACTAACCAAAACAGTTAATAAACTATCCACACAAGTTTTAAAACATAAAAGAAAGATAAAAATGAGGGCAGAATTCGAAAATACAAAGAAATACAAGATTTGACTATTGAGAACCTAAAATTACACTGCTTAAAACATAATAAATGTACTAAATAGGTGACAATTAGGTGTGTATATATATCTGCTTTATTTTTAGAAGCTTATAAGTTGAGCCCCTGTTCTTGGTAATAGGGTGTTTGATGATTAATCTTTTGTTGTTGTTGCGTTTTGCTAATTAAAATTGTCCATTATTGTACAAGGTTTTGGGGTTTGAATTAAGAGCACATAACGTTTGGAAGCTTCGAACGGAGTGGGTTAAAGTTAGTTGCAAAAGTGTCATTCTTTAAGGGCTACACTCAAGTGTCGAAGACTTCATCATTTCCAGGTAGGTAAATGATGTCTTATTCTGTTTGCCTTGCTTTATTTTGCTTCTGATTAATCTGTCTAAAAGCCTATAGCCATGCAACAATTTGATAAATAAACATGATGGCCCCTCCTTTTGGTAAATAAAATTTTGTTTGCCTTTTATCTCTCTTTCTCTTTCGCCTTTTGTCTTCTCTCTTGTGTTCTCTGTGTTGCATATTCTTCTTATATATAATCTCCACACCTTGTTCCCCACCCTTCAACCGAAATTCCCTCTTGGAAAAAGACCGTGACAACACCCTTAAAAATTTCTTTCAATACAGGGTAAGACTTAAAATGAGTAACTATAAGGATGAAGTAGAGTACAAGGACAAACCAACATGCATATATGTTGGTTATATATTATCTTGAATCCCCGAAGTTACCAAACTAGAAGGAGGAACCAAAGTTATAGTTGTTTTATAGTTTATATATTAACTAAAAAACTTAAAATTCCTTACTAAGGCTAAAGTAGACCACCTCTTAGGTTAAACTTTATTAACTTTGCTCCAACTGGTAGTGGTTAAGGGCACTCCAGTGATTAATTTGGCCTTCAACATGTTAAAAGATATGTCTCTTAAAGTCTCCAACAACCTGGACATGAATTTAGACTTTCATTGTGAAAGTGAACTCTAAAGTCAAAGTTGAACATATGATTTTGGACTTCAATTGTGAAGTCTCAAAATTGAAGTACTTAAAACATAAAAAGTGTTCTAAATAGGTGACAATTTCAAAATTCACCAAATATAACCAAAGAAAGTATATTGTTGTTATCCTAACAAGTTTAAAGTACTTAAATGAAGCTAATAGAGATGTCAAATTGGATCAAGTAGCAAAATCTCAAAATTTGACTACCTAAAACCTAAAATGAGTACTACTATATTTAACATCCTAACAAGTTTAAACTAGTAGAATGAAGCTAGGAAATTTGTCAAAAGCAAAGAATTACCTAAACTTCAAAGTTTGAGTATGTAGAACCTAAAAAAGTCTACTAAAAGGGTGAGAAAGAGGCAATTCACCTAAAGTAGACTAACAATAACTAATACTAATATCCTAATAAGTCTAAAGTAGTGAAATGACACTAGGAAACTACTCAAAAGCAAACAAGTACCTAAAACTCAAATTTTGAGTAGTTAGAACCTAAAAGAGTGTATTAAAAAGGTGAGAAATTGGTTTAAATCGTGTTTGTACTTGTTGTGCTTGTACTTCCATTGTTCCTTAGTGTTTCTTCATCATTTTAATCAGTGAATTTCGTTTGCTTGAGTTGAATTCCACCTTGCATATTCATTTTCCAGTTTTGTCTAAAGTCATGTGCCTTATGTGCAGTGTTATTTCTGTCATGAAGTGTTGATTCTGTTCCAGCCTTTATTTTCTATGTTTTCTTTGCAAATCTGTGTTTAGATGCATGTGCAGCAATATATCAATCCATAAAAGGCAATGAGGCAATGTCTAGCCTGGATAATATAAGCTAAAGCATAAAAAAAGTTATTTTGTTTTTCAAAGTCTGCACATAATTTTCAAATCTGGTGCAATATCCAAAACCTGTTCCAGTGCATATTTTGTTGTTCTCAAGATTTGAACACGTTCATTTGATGTTATTACACATGTCTCAAGTAGTGGCAACTTGTATTAATCCATAAAATGCAAAAAGCATATCTAAGCTGCTTCAAATCCATTAGCAAAGTGTTGTCACATATTTTAATCAATCTTTTCACCGTGATTGATATCCTTGCATGTGTTTTATGTCTTTAAATATCTCGTAGCTAATATTCTGCAGCTAGATCTAGTGAATTAGGACTTCCATAAGCTTTGTTTGTGTTGTCCAGTTTGATTGTAGTATTTGTTTTCAATTCTGGTGCAAACTTGGTGTAAAAAATGCTGCATAATTGGCTGCATAGTTGAGTTGCTTGAAATCTGGTTTCAAAACACTGTTACTGTTTTATCCAAGCTTCTGCACCGTGCTTGACTTCTTTGTTGTGTCTTAGGCCATTTAACATCTCCTAGCTAACATTTTCTAGCTAGAATCTAGTTGTTTAGGACCTTTCTTACATGTTTGTTGATCCATCCAGCATTGACTCTGTTATATTTTTAATTCATGGTGTTGTTTGGCCATTTTTACTGCATAGTTGCCAACTTACAAGGTGATTTTGAGAATTAGTGTGCTTCTGTACTGTTTGACCATTTGTGCAAGTATAATTGGCCATTTCAAACTTGTCTGCACTGTTCAATTGGTCAATTTCCAGCTTTGGTGCAACTTCACATTTGAAATACTCAGATTTTGTTAAATTTTGGGAAGTGAACCAGTGAATTTCTGATGTGGTTACTTTCTTTGTTGCCTAAGTGATTGTACACATTCCATTTCATCATCTAAACTTGCTGGAAGTCTTAGTTGAGCTTTAAACATAGTACCATTCATTTTGGACACTGATATTTCCATTTTCCAACCACATTTTCTGGTACAATTTTGATTAAAAGTGCTGCATAATTGGCTACAACTGCTTTGAATGTTTGAGTTTGGATGTTTCTGTGATTTGTATATGTTTGCACAAGTTTATTTCACCATTTCAAACTTGTGTGCACTGTTCAAATGGTCATTTACAATCCTATATATTGAAATTGGAAGTGGATTAGTGATTTTCTGGTGTAGTCTTTTCCTTTGTTGTTTAAGTGTTTGCACACATCCAAATTGATGATATAAACTTGCTTGAGGTCTCAATTAAGCCTTAGACACCCTGCCATTCATTTTTGCCACTGCAAGCACCACTTTAAGTATCATTTTCTGGTGCAGTTTGCTTATTTTTGTGCTGTTTGATATTTCCAATCTTTGAATTTCATTTCTGGATTGGAAAAAGCTGGGTTTGATGTTTCCAAATGGAATTATTTGATCAAAAGAGTATAGAACAATCATAAAAAGCAAGTGAAAACCATGCAATCTAGTTTTGACCCCTAAAACCAAAAATCTCAAAATCTGAAATTCATTGGGGACTTTCATCAAAAAGTTTGCAAAATTATCAAACAGTTTCACTGCACTTGATTTTGCTCTTCGTTTTTGCTTTTTCTTGCTTGTTTCATCTGTTCTAGTGCCTCTCCTTTTATATTTATACAATATAAAGAATGGTTTAAGGAGGTGTTGTTCATCCTTTGTGTGTTAAAGGAGGTGTTGTTCATCCTTTGTGTGTTAAAGGAGGTGTTGTTCATCCTTTGTGTGTTGAAGAAGGTGTTTTCTACCTTAATATAATTCTCTGTGATTGTAAGTTCTTGATTAATTTTAGTGATTGGTTAATCCCTCTTTAAGAGAGACTAACAACTAGATGTAAGGTCTTTTGATCCGAATCAATATAAAGTTCTTTATGCAAGCTTTCTCTTTCCCTCTACCTTTATTTACTATTAATTTAAAGGAATCATTTTTACTGTGAAATCAGTTTTTAAAAAAAAAACAAATTTTTTTAAAAAGCACAATTTTAGATCAGTAAACCAATTCACTTTTTTGGTTTTGTTTACACATTTAAACATTTTTCTACGCGTATTTCTAATAGAATGAATATTTATAATTTTTCAATATGTATTAGAAAGCTCAAAAGACGAATATGTTTATTGTATGTACAAGTTAAAGCTTATAAATGAAGATCATAAACAAATCATTTCCTTTTATTTTTAAGCTAAGAACCTTTTGCATTTGATTTGTAAATATGTTTGAATACTTTAAGCATAAAAATAAAAAAAACCAAGAAAGGTTTATTAAGTTTTGATAAACACATAGAAGTATTTAACACTCAAGGTCACTGTCATGAGTAAAACTTGCACATCTTATTCTTGACGGAGGAAATTATATAGCAAGTCAAAAGGTGAAAAAACTTCAACTTACCACCATTTATCATGTTAAATCTTGTAATTTACTATGGTTAAATGAAAATGTGAGATTGATATGAACTAACAAGTGCTTGTATCATTTTCTTTCAGTAAATTTTATGACAGTTTTATATCATGATAAAATTGCTTGTTGTTAGGAAGGACATGTAAATATATATGATAGAAATGTCATACATCACGTTGTTGATATACCTACTCTTTATTGTATATGGGACATATATAAGATACAATGAAACATTTATCTCTTTAATGTATATGACCTTCTAGATCTCTTCATATCCCAACTTATATACAAAGGAAGGAATTTCAACAACTATTTATCTTTTAAGAGAAGAAACCTTTGTTACTTGAACTGTTTATTATACTGTTCATTACTTGTCACAGCATCAAAGTCACAAATTGTACCCTTGGAACTAAAATTAACATTTTGAAAAATCGAAGGAGTAAAATTAACAAATTTAAACTGGTACTTGTTCCAGTGCATTGATTTGGTCTGCAAAGTGATGCCTAATCTTTGACTTGGTTCATGTTTAGGGGAAGTAATTTCTGAAAAATATGTTCTAGAAATGAAATGATTGTTTGGAGTTGCATGTTGGTGCTATTCAGTACAGCGAACATGTCATAATTATTGATGATTTGGTGGCCACAGGTGGAACTCTATCAGCAGCAATTAGACTTCTAGGTGATTTGCTCTTGCAGCCTTTTCTGATTAAAATAACTCTTTTGTTCTATATTTTCTTTTGCAAGAAAAAATGTCTTATAAAGTGAATGTATTTCTGTGGTGAGTAAGTAAAGATGCATTCAGCTTTGATTTCTCATGATTGTAGACCATGATTCACTTTAAATTAAGGGTTCATACATGTAATTGTCTTGTCACACTCCTAGGTAACTACTAGAAATAAAAAGCATGTTTAAATATATATATAAAAAAAAAGCTTTATGAATTAACCCCATTTTTTGTTGTTGTTCCTAAAATGGTTAAGTTTGCTTTCAATTGTAGAACTTGCTGGTGCTAAAGTAGTGGAGTGTGCTTGTGTGATTGGTCTCTCTGATCTCAAGGTAATGGCTAAACTAAATCAATGTTTTTGTAAGTTGTGTTTTAGTAGCTAGTCTTAGAAAATTCCATCCTGTTCTTGACATGCTAAAGTAAAGTTCTTTACCAAATTCATTACCTTTTTGTCATACTATGAGTGATCCCATAATGGTTAGAAATAAATGTTGGAAATCCCATGTAAGAACAAATTATAGTGTATGAGTGTGAGTGAAATCTCACATTACTCAACTTAGGATTGATTTAGCGTTAATCTTACTACTTTAATATCATTTTAAGATATCTATAGTTTGAAATGATTAGCAAAGTGTCAGATTAAGCAAGCTGTTGAAACTATTGATGTAGAAGGATAAAAGTACCTTAAACTATTTATGGTACTACACACATTCTCAATGGTGCATGATGTCCATTGCTACCAAGCAAGGATTCCTAATCTTCAGCTAATCCAGAGTTTCAACATACTTTTGAACTCTTTTTACCTTCAAAATTAATTTTACACTAACATTAGAACTAGAAGTGCTTAAACAAATGTAATTTGAGATACAATGATAAACAAAAATCAGTAAAATGCATCTCAGTATTTGGCATGACCTCAATTTTCCTCTTTAATTTCACATCCCCTTCAACCATTATACCATCTAGTTTAAGCAATTGATTCATCAATAACTCAATCAGATTAAGCACATCTGTTTCTGCAAATCTTCCACCTTTGTTGATAATTCACTCAAATGTTGATACCTAACCAAATCCAATCACTGATCATTAGCAACCATAACACATACCATCCCTGTAAGCCTATCTACTTCCAAGCTGATTTCTGAGATTGATTTTGCAGCTTTCTCCATCTTAGCATTCTTCCTTCTCTCTAACAACCTCTTCTCTTGACTAATAGTGTCTTCAACTAGCACTATCTTAAATTTATCCTTCACCCCAAACATGTGAAGAAAGGCCTTTGAATCCCTTTCCAGCTATTGTTTGATTATTTTGTTTGCCCAAATTCAATTCTAGATTATTAAATTAATGCAATGAAATTTAATGAACAAACCTAACTACAAAAACAATTTAGAACTCAAAATTTGGCTACAGGAGTTGCCAATTTCAACATTTTTCCTTGCTAGACAACCCCTTTGAATTGACAAATTCTGCTCCTTATCCACTTCCTAAGATGCCACCTTAGTTGGAAAAGGTTTCTAAAACTGGACTGCACCTCAAAGTCTTCAGAACACCATTATTTCACACATAAATTAGCACCAAAGCAGACCAAAAACTGCACCAGAAATGGTCACTGGACAGCACCAAAATCTGACTTGAATTGGTCAATTTTAACATGCCAACAAGCTTAAAACTAATAGAAATAGGTGTAGAATAGAAGTAGGCACTCAAATGGATTCTAAGAAAGGTTCTTCAACAGATGAAGAAAGCAAGAAAAACTGAAACATGTTTTGCTCCAAGCAAAATGGAATTTTATACCAACTTCATCAAAACAGCACTTAAATTTTTCAACTCTACACCAAAAAATTGACCCAAGATTGGTGGTTCTAAAAGTGAATTCGTGCATAAGTGATTCTGACTCTTTGGTAATACTTTCAGCAACTTTAATTCATCAATTTAAACTTGTTTGAACTCTAATTGGGTTCAAAACCAAACTGTATAGCGGATTCACCTTTTAGTTCCCAATTTCACTCAAAAATGAGGTTTGAATATGCAAATTGCCCATAGATGAATCTGGCTTCAATTTGAATGTTCTAACAAGTTTAAAACAACAATTAGGACTTGTTTAAACTGCCAAATAGCACAAAATCACTGTTGCACGAAAATTGACACCCAATACAACTTTTTCTTCTTCAAAATGAGTACTAAAAATGCACTAGAATGGTTAAAATTTGCAAACTGCACTAAACTAGCCTAAGAAACTTATAAGAAGCTGTCCTAACAAGTTTAGAATGGTAAAACGTAGCTAATTAGAAACTCACACAAAAACAACCTAAATCTCAAAATTTGGCCACTTAAACCTAAAATTAGACCTAATGTACACTTAGTTTAACTAATGTGAACATCCTAACATGTCTAGAGTAGTGAAATGGACCTAGTAAACTATTCAAAAGCAAAGAATTCCATAAACCACAAATTATAGTATATATCCATGCTTTTATAGATATTTGATTGCCTAAATTATGTTGATGTCTATATTGTATGTTCATGTATATTGTCTTTCATTTATTAGGCTACAACTTGATTAAGTTAAGTAGTCATTTAAAATCCTATGGTACTACACACATTCTCAATGCAATGAGAAGGGTGAAAATACTATAAACACTTAGAACCTACAAAATATTTGGAAGTACTCTAGATAAGAGAACTTCAGTAGTAATTAGTTGTCTCCTCCAACTTTAATACACAACCCCTTAGTATGTCTAAGGCATTTCAATACTGAGGACTTCTCTTTGCATGCCCTTATTGAATGCCTATGACAATAGTGTTCAAATTGCCTTCCATGTTCGACTTGAGTAGTAATAGGTTTATTACTTATGTCACATGGAGTGTGTTGTTTTGGCTAAGTTTTTATTTGTTTGGCTTGTCACAGAACATGGCCCATTTTCCCAACCATCGTGGGTGCATGTACGACCGTTGTTATAATGGAAAGAGAGGTTTGAAGGAATCTTTTGTCATCGGAGTTCAAGAGTTTGTGGAGACGACCCGACGGTATCAATATTGTGCCCTTGATGGAGGGATTTGATGTCCATGCATCAAGTGTGAATGTACAAGGATTTTGAAAGATGAAGTCGTCAAAGTTCACCTTTACCAAAAAGGGTTCATGCCTAATTACACGGTTTGGACATTTCATGGTGAAGAAATTCCTTCGACCTCCACTACAGCTGAAAAACGGCTTGCATCAGGTTCGAATACTATTGTACATACATCTGAGATAGATCAATTTGCCTATATGCAAGAGATGGTCGACAATGCTCTTCATCACCATGCTGAAGTAGCAGACGATAGTCATGATGAAGAGCCTCCAAATGAAACGACGCAGAGGTTTTAATATTTACTTACAGAGGCAAATCTACCTGTATTTAAAGGTTCATCTGAGTCAAAATTGTCAGTGTGCATTAGACTCATGGCTGGCAAATCTAATTGGAACGTTCTCATTCAAGCAGTGGACTTCTATACAAAATTGATGTTAGATTTGACACCACCAAACAATTTTATGCCGAAGAATTATTACAAGCCAAAAAATGTGTTTCAAAGTTGGGATTGGATGTCAGGAAGATTGATTGTTGTGTTAATGGATGTATGTTATTCTATGACAATGACAGTGGCAAAAATGATGCATTGTTGGTTGAATGCAAGTTTTGTGGCTCACCTCGATATCATACAATGCATGCTGGACGGAGGCAAAAAAAACCAATTCCCTTAAAGTCCATGTTCTACTTGCCTATAATTCCAAGATTACAAAGATTGTTTACTTCAATGCAAACATCAGAAAACATGACATGGCATGACGGTAACAAAACTCCGGGATTTTTGTATCATCCTTCTGATGGTGAAGCTTGGAATCACTTCAATCGTAACCATCCATCCTTTGCTAGTGAACCACGTAACGTCAGACTTGGTCTATGCTCTGATGGGTTTACCCCGTACATTCAGGCGTCTGCATCACCATATTCATGCTGGCCCGTGATAGTTACCCCATACAATCTACCACCTGAGATGTGTATGACAAAGCCTTACATGTTTTTATCGTGTATAATACCAGGTTCATCTAATCACAAATCATTGATTGATGCTTATTTGGAGCCTTTGATTGATGATTTGAAGAAGTTATGGAATGGTGTTTGGACAGATGACGTTTCAAGGAAGCAAAATTTCCTTATGAGGGCAGCCTTGATGTGGACTATTAATGACTTCCCAGCGTATGGCATGTTATCTGGTTGGAGCATGCATGGTGGATTAGCTTGTCCACATTGCATGGAACATACAAAGTCATTCCAATTGAGTTATGGTCGAAAAAGTAGTTGGTTTGACTGCCATCGACGGTTCTTGCCCATTGATCACCCCTTTAGAAGAAACAAAAAGGCATTTCGCAAAGGGCAAGTTGAAACGGATATGCCCCTGCCGAAGTTGACTGGATCACACATTTGGAGAAGAGTGAAAGACTATCCAAAAGTCACTGAATTTGGTCAGAATAGGATAGAAGGGTTTGGAGAATGGCATAATTGGACTAAAAGAAGCATATTCTGGGAACTTGCTAAGACACAACCTGCTATTGGAAAGACAACTTGCTAAGACACAACCTCGATGTCATGTACACCGAAAAAAATTTCTTTGACAATGTCTTCAACACAGTTATGAATGTTATAGGTAAGACAAAAGATAATGAGAAAGCAAGAAAAGATTTACCTTTGTATTATGGACGAAAAGACTTAGAGTTGAAGGCGCAAGGTAACGACCGATTATTTAAACCAAAATCAAATTACACCATGTCAAAAGACAAGGCAAGAATAGTGTGTGGATGGATCAATGAGCTTAGAATGCCAGATGGATATGCTTCTAACTTGTCCAGATGTGCCAATGTTCAGAACGGTACTATTCAAGGGTTGAAGAGTCATGGTTGTCATGTATTCATGGAGACTTTCATCCCTCTTGCGTTCAGTTGTTTGCCAATGCACGTGTTAAATCCACTGATAGAAATCAATAACTTCTTTAAAGATTTGTGTTGCACGACACTAAAGGAGAATTCCCTTAAAAAGATGGATGAAAATATCCCAATTATTCTCTGCAAATTAGAAAGAATATTCCCTCCTGCATTCTTTGATTCAATGGAGCATATTCCAATTCATCTTGCATATGAAGCTTGGCTTGGGGGACTTGTGCAATACAGGTGGATGTATCCATTTGAAAGGTTTATGGGAGAATCCAAACGTTCAGTTAAAAATAAAGTTAGAGTAGAAGGCTCAATTTGTGCAGCTTACTTGCACACAGAGACAACGTATTTTTGTTCACATTATTTCAAAAACTTCATGTTGTCCCCCACTCATGTCAGAAATGAAATGCAATGGCAAGTTGAACCACGTGAAGGTGCATTATCAGTTTTCCGACAATCAGGCCGTCACGCAGGGAAAGAATTCACTCATTGGTTAACTAATGCTGAATTCAACTCTCCTCATGTCCATGTCTTGATCAATTGTAGTGAAGTAAAGTCGTACCTTGAGTATTTCATCATCCATCTCTTATCTTTCAAATGGTTTAATTGTTATACACTAATGAATTTCATTTGTACCAGCTCATTATGGCTGAGCAAGTCGCAGAAGGAAATACTTCTGCTAGAATACACTCAGAGTTTCCCCATTGGTTTAGAAATCAGGTCCGTACTTTTTCCTACATTTAGAGCAAGGTTAATTTGACTCTTGCTTTTATAATTTTGTTAGTACCTTTGTAGGTTTTTAATCAAGCATTAACTCCCACGGTTCAAGAGTTAAGACATCTCTCGAATTGGCCAATGAGATGTGTCAAAGAATGGCACACTTACTTCACCAATGGTTACAAATTTCATACACATGAATGGTCTAAAGGAAAGAAAACATCAAATTGTGGTGTGTATATGAAGGGCCTAACAGAGGGTTGTTATGATGATTTCTACGGCATCATTCATAAAATATATGAGTTAGAGTACAACAGCACTACTTCTCCAAACAGAGTGGTACTTTTTTATTGTGAATGGTTTGATACTTCTAGAGCCGGTACTAGAGTCGATCCACGCTTTAATATTGTCGAACTCAACCAGAGATTAAGATATGGATTGTTTGATCCTTTCATTCTACCAACTAATGTCAGACAGGTTTATTATGTGCCATATCCACCATTCCGCAATATTGACAAGCGTGGTTGGGCCGTAGCAATACAAACCAAGCCTAGAGGTCGCATTGTTGAGGAAGATGTTGCCTACCAACTTGACCAAATGTCACAACCACAAGAAATTATTGAAGTTGAACGTATAACCGCATTGGTCGACCCTGATGGTGATGGAGATGAATTAGAAGCAACAATACAATGTGATGAAGAAAAAGAAGAAGAGGAAGAAGAAGAAGAGAAGAAGAAGAAGAAGAAGAAGATGATGATGATGATGATGACGATGATGACGACGAAGAAGAAGAAGATGATGATGATAAAGACGATGATGAAGAAGAAGATGAAGATGAAGATCATGATGATGACGATTGAATGTTGGACATCTATTATAGCAAATTGAACTATCATTTGAATAGAGTTATCTAAAATACCATCTTAAAAGTTGTATGCAATTATTTATACATTGACTTTAAAAACAATTGATCCTTCGTTATTCATTTATATTTTTTCGCTTTATTTGTAACCATTTCAATGCAGTAATGACAGGACAAGGTTCAGAACGTCTGATAAAGAAAAGGGGGTAGCAAGGCCTAGAAAGAGGCAACGGCAGGCACCAAAGTATGTACTTAGGGTGCCTGCTAGACTACCTACCACTGCTGCCGACAGTACATCATCTGTGGGGCCTCCTCCTACCCCTACAATACAGCCTCCTACACCTGCAGTAGACCTTACTCCTACCTCTGCAATACACCCTTATTCTACCCCTGTAGTACACCCTTCTACTACCCCTACAACAGACCCTCTTCCTCCTCCTGTGATTATAACCCCCACTCCTCCCCCTGTGGTTATTACCCCCACTCCTGTCCCTGGCCCTACTTCTATACCTTCCTCATCTGTTATACCGCCTTCTGAGACTGTCACACCATCTGCTGATCCAGATTCAAGTGGTGATGGTGAAGGTCTTGACCCGCCCCTCCATGATCGACCATGGATTGAGCCGTATGGTAAAGGGTAAGTTTTTAATCTCTTGATATAATTTGATGTTTAAACCCTATTGTAATTGAAATGACTTTTATTATGCAGGTTTATTCCATCTAAGGTTGCTTCCCAGGCTATCACACGTTCAATTAAGCAACAGTTTTTAAGTCCATGGCCTACTTGGGGAGCAATACCTGATGACGACAAAAAGCCATTCTGGGAGCGCTTTCAGGTGAACAATCCATTAAACTAATTATCGCTCTTATTTTAGTATGTTCTGTAATCAATGTTTGTTCTCTTTAATGTTACAGATGAAGGTGCAGTGGAAACCTGAACATGAAAGTCAGATAACAAGAAATTTTCACATGAAAGCATCTCATCGGCTGTCAGAGATGTTTAGGGATGCCCACAATGCAAGACAGCGCCCTTACTGGCTAGGTGAACAAATTTGGAACTCTTTACTGGCTCATTGGAATAAAGTAGAGTTTCACAATAAGTGTGCCAAAGCCCAGAGGAACAGAGCATCTGAAAGGGGTGGCACCCTGCATACTGGTGGGTCGATCACCATTCATGAGCATGCCATTCGTATGGTATAATCTCATTACATAACTTTTTCTTTCATATATAAGTTATGTATTTTCTATTTCATATGTACACTTCTAATTCTAAATTATGTTACAGGCACAAGCTCTGGGACGGGCGGTCCATGTTGATGAGGTCTTTGCACAGACTCATGTAAGGAAGGACACTAATCAATTTGTTGATGAAAGATCTCGGAAAACTCATGTAAGCAAATAACACTATTACTATTACTAATTTTTCATTTATGTTATTCTATCATTCCCTAACATTGCTTTTAATGTTTCAACAGGAAGAATTTTCTACGAGACTCTCACAGGTTAGATCTGAACATGAGTCAGCTCCTACACCGGATGATGCCAGTAATGCAGAAGATGACATCCGTAGAACACAGTGTTGGATCGACATCGTTGGTGGGAAGAAAAAGGGACGAGTGTACGGTGCAGGACAACTTGCTGCAAACTATACAGCATCGAGAGGAGGTACTCTGAAGCACCAACCTTCTTCTTCCACCACTACTCCTGACGAGGTCGTTCTCCGCCTCACGCAGGCACTGCAGCAACGTGACTGGGAAAGCACTGATTTGAGAGCAGAGTTTACAAACTTTAAGGCCCTGATCATGAGAGTGTTGCCTGGTACTTCACAGGATGAATTCAATATCCCTCCGACCCAGCCACAACCCTCCTCGTCACCCGCTGTCCCTCAGCAGCCCACATTAGTCCAACCCTCATCAGTCCAACCCACAACAGTCCAACCATCTATACAGGAGCAGGATGATGAAGATCATTCTGATGATAACTATGTACAGTATTAGTTTCATTTTGTTATTAGTTGTTATAGAAACAATTGGATATTTTAGTATTTGGAGTTTACATCATTTGGATGTTAGATCAGTTGGATGATTTGGATGTTAGAACATCATTATGTTACATTGTTATATCTTATTAATATAAATACATGTTCTATGCATTAATGGATGTTCTATGGATTAATGGATGTTGTATGGATATTGATCAATGATTGCATCTTTGAGATGCACATTATGCAGGTCTGTATGTGCTTCAAAACTGTTATGTAGGTCTGTTTGTGCTTGAAAACTGTTATGCAGGTCTGTTTATGTTGTTGGTTTCATAAGAAATACAATTGTCTTTTACATTTCCCTCCAACTTACCGAAGGCTTTTGCCCTTCGCTAAATACCCACGTTAGGTAATTACCGAAGGCCTTTGCCCTTCGGAAATTACCGAAGGCTTTTGCCCTTCGGAAATTACCGAAGGCTTCTGACCCTCGGTAATTTACCGAAGGCTTCCGCCCTTCGAAAATTACCGAGGGCTTTTGCCCTTCGGAAATTACCGAAGGCTCTTGGCCTTCGGTAATTTCTAAAGGGCAAAAGCCCTCGGTAAATGTGACCGTCGATAAGCCGTCTATAATTACCTATTACCGACAGTTTCGGGCTGTTTCCGAGGGCTTCTGGCCTTCGGTAATTCCCTTCTTTTTTGTAGTGTATTCATTTTTTATCACTACTGCATGTTACCTACATCTCACTTTCTCTCTTTCCTGTTTGCCTCTCATCCAACCTAAAGCTTACGCATGATTCATTCCCTTCTCTTTCCAACATTGCCATATTTTCAAATTTTATTTTCAAATTCACTCTCATTTACCTCCAAATTCACTCAAATAAACGACAAAAAAATTTATCTTCAAATTCTCTCAAATTCACTCCTTCAAATCCATTTAAAAAGAATAGGGCTTGAGAGAAAGCAAAGGAAAAATAAGCTAGACACTCACCTGCACGTTCCCGGCCACAAAGGTAGAGGAAACAATAAAATAATGCACTACCACACGTTTCTCTTTCTTAAAACCAATTAATGAAAGATTTATTAATAAACAAACCAAGGAAAGAAAGACGCTTCACTCTCACTGTTACAACACTTACGTGATTTAAATGGCACAAGACTTTCTCTCTCCAGCCAAGCCATAGAAGACAACCAATAATAAAAAAAACCTAGGAAGGAAACCAAACCGCCCCCTGCATATCTATTTGAATTAAATGGCCACACCAATCACATCTCACTTCAAAACAAACTAAATGGAATTAAACTAACAACAAGCCAAAGGAAAGCTTCACGTGACTTACGGAGCACCAATCTCTCACTCTTACATCATGGTGGAACCCACTCATCCAAGTTGGAATTTCTTTACCGTGGGAGATAACCAAACACACCCCTCTCACCTTACACACATAACAATCATATTCAATCAATATTAATTTAATTTTCTTTTCTCCCTTAAATATTTTTCAACGGGTTCACATCACAATTTATGGTTTAATACCACAAAATAAAATACTTAAAAAAAAGTCATTTTATTTACATAGGTCTTACATTGATCAAGAAAGAATATGACCATATTTTAGCAGCATAACATTACTTAATTCCAAAATCAAATACAATGGTGAAGACACCTCAATTTACAGGCCAAGGGTGTATCATTCTAACCCTAAAAGCATGATCTTTCACCTTTACTCTCATTGGCAAAAAATGAGGCCTTCTAACCTCTCCAATGATGTGAGGACATGTGGTCACTCACAAAACACAATCATCTCCATTCCTAGAGTGTCATGTAGCCACTACTAAAAGTAAATCCTCTCCACTCCTACGGTGTCATGTGACTACCTTTTAAAAACAAAATCCTTTCCAATGGAAGCATGACACATGGCACACACTTTCTACTTGGTTTGGATATCTAACTTAGGAAAAATCCTATGCTACTTAAGTCTTAATACAAACCTTAATCAAACCTACACTACATGCCCAAATACAAGGCCTATATAAACCTACATTATTCTTCAACCATGCTCCATGATAGCTCCAAAGGTGGCCCACAAGGTAGAGTTGATGTCATCTTCATGGATGACTTTCGCTCTCTTGAAAGTGTTTGACCATGGCTAGGGGGATTTTCCATCATTCCCTCCCTCTTGAAAAGAATTTGCCCTCAAATCTTCAACATGGAACAAGGCAAACTTCCTTATCTTCTTTGGAATTTTGTGCGCTTCTCCACCAAGGTCAAATACTCATTTTATAACACAAATTCGAACAAATTTTATAATAGTGAGTAAATGAAGAATATAGTCCCAACAATGATACACCTTATATCAAATGAATGATCAAGGTCTTGGATAGTAGGAGAATCTTTGAAGCTTTTATTTGTCTTGTGTTGGATGTATATGTTTGAAAGACTATCCATTCCAACACAAGAGTTAATTTTTAGGGATATGTCATCATACCCTCCCTTTTGAAAAGGATTTGTCCTCAAATCTTCTTGTTCTTTTATGACAAAAACATTTTTCTTATTATTGGTTAATTTGTATATCTTTCCACCATGATCAAAGATCCATATGCAAGTGTCATCAAACTCAAAACCAATAATCTTATGAGCCACAAACAACATGTATCTAGATGAATGATTTAAAGAAGACCTTATTCTAATTTTAAAAGACATTACTTGAAAACTTTGAAGGTCTACTCCACAAAATTGTTTGCGTTTACTTTAAGTTAATTGTATCCAAGAAGGTAACATCAACTCAAAGTTTGATTTGGAAAAATTTGAGGAGTTACACTAGTACAATCAGGGGAAACGACAGCGGTTATTTTTGTCTATAGGCAGCGGTTTCTGAACCGAGGCATATTCAGGCGAGGTAAAAAGTCCAATACTTTTGGTCTCGGTTGTGAACCGAGGCATATAGTCCCACTCTACGGCCTCGGTTCAGCCCCAACCGAAGCATTAAGTTTTAGGTTTTTTAATTTATTTTTTTCGTAGGAGATACTGCCTCGAGTCCCTTCAACCGAGGCATAAAGTTGCACTCTACTGCCTCGGTTCAGGCTACAACCGAGGCAGTAGATTCTTTTTTTTTTTTTTTGTTCTCTTCCACGACACATTCTGCTTCGGGTTTGACCATAACCGAGGCAGTAAGTGGGCTTTTGACTTCGGTTTTTACCAGAACCGAGGCATATAAGTACTTTTTTTTTTTTTAAAATGGTGTCTGTTTCTGCAACATTCCCAATCACAGAAACAGACCTGCATATATTTTTATAACCAGAACAGTCCAGAATATTACAGAAACGTATATTTTAAATGAAATTCATATTAAAACATAAAATATATTGAATGGAATCATAAATCAAATTCTTAGAAGCATAAATCAATCCAATGTAATCATAAATCAAGTTTCAAGCATAAATCAATGCAATGTACATGTTGAATTTATAGTAACGTAGAAAAGCATAAAACAACTTAGAAACATAAACTTAAAACTTAGTATATCCTAATATCTACTACATACTATTATATAAATGAATTACATATCTAGCAAGTGTTTTCCTCACAAGTTGGATTGACTTCTCTGGAATTGAAGCTGTCCTATTAAATCTCTGCATAAAGTACAATGATTTCAATTAGTGTATATGAAATCCAAATATAGAGAACATAAAATTCAAACCTAAATATTACCGTTTCCCATCCACTGGTGTAATGTGCACGAATGATGGTCATCATCCAAAACATAACGTAGTAACCACATTCATATGACCCCATTTGTCTATTACACTACAATATATCATCATAATTATAACATGTTAAGTAACATCATTTGAATGGAACCAAATGTAACAAAGTATGGACTAAAATACCAAACCTTAAGAGAAACCCATGCAAGCTTTTTAGCTGTAGCAGTAGATCTCCTAGATAACATCATATGTGCAAGGGAACTATTAAAAAAAATTCTTTAGCATACATTTATATAAAAAAAAAGACCACACATTGAGATTCTTACCAATCTACTGCATGTCTAAGAGGGCTGGGAGGAGACTT